>NC_068359.1:89925717-90050717 GCF_020536995.1 Dreissena polymorpha
TATGTGTACTCTAGACACACTCTGTTATCCAAATACTCCTTGTGATCATAAACAAATAAACAATGAAATATAAATGAAATTAAATTATAAAAATGTTTTTTTTCAATTTCTACTGTTGCTAGTTATCAACAGAGCAGCAAACGATTTTAAATATAAATTGAAATTATCTTCAATTAATAGCACGCTCTAAGATAAGAAGTTTATCTGAATATGTTAGCACAAACATTAATATATTTGTTATAGATCTTTAGAAAGCAATAAAAGGACAACGCTGTGGCAGTTTTATCATTGTGCTTGAATAGTTGTGATTGTTGTTGTTGAATTAATAGTATCATTAGTTTGTATTTATTTACACATGAATAATTCCAGTCTCACAATATATTGGCATACCATACACTATTTTTAATCAAATCCTTTTTAATCAGCCGACTAATAAGTGGCATTGCAATATTCCAATAATGAGTAATGACGAACAGATATCACAACACCAGTAGCGTCACATCAATGCTCGAACACCTACAGTGGGAAACTCTAGAGTCCAGAAGAACCAAAGCCAAGCTGACAATGGTCTATAAGATAACCAACGACCTCATGGACATACCAGTTTCGAAAAACCTTTCCCCAGGCTCAAGCCGGACACGAGCAAACCACTCCATCAAGTTCCTGCCATTATCGACATCCACTTCATACTATCGCCACAGCTTTTTTCCAAGTATAATTGCCACCTGGAACAACATACCAGCGTCCATCACTGAATCCCCCGACTTGGTATCCTTCAAGCGGGGGCTAGCAACAACCAAATTCTGAATAAGTTGTCAGCTCCAGCTACAAAGTAACTCCTAATGACCCCTCGTGACTGTGCCGGTTGAGGTTCAATCCTCTCAGCGGCCACCGTAGCCGGAGAGGCATGAGAGAGAAGGACGAAACGTAGCTGGGGCGGTATTCTGAAATTTTCTTAGATATTTTACATATAATTTTCTAATTCTTTTTTTAAGACAGTTTTTTTTTCTAAGATTTTCATCTTATAATTTTCTAAGACCATTCTTAGAGAAAAAACTATCTTAGAAAATAAACTATTTTCGTTCGTAAAACAATTGTATTATCGACAGATTAAGCGCTTTTTGCAGTTGTGCGCATGCGCGTTTACTCCTGAGAAGCAAAACAACTTCGATGAACACAGTGTGTAATTCAGATTCGTGATTGTAATGTGTTTTAAGGCTTCAAACACATTATTTTAATTGAATTTAGGACGTAATTCCATATAGTTTGCGTTAAAGGCGATAATAATGAAATCGCTTAAACGTTCAGGGTAGAGTAACAGTTAAAATGTGCATCGAGTTATATTCGCACGAATGTGGAACGATTGACGATTGTTACAATGTTACGTGTCTAAACAATCTTCAATCGAAAGCAATAAAATGTGTAAAGTCTGAAAAGAAAACGGATGGTTGCATAATAGTATTTTTGGAATTGAAGATACAGTTGTTTCTGTACATTTTTTGACAATAAACTCTATAAAATATTTCATCCTATCTAAAAGAAGTTGCAATAATCAAACTCCCAGCTACTGAGCTGTATGTTAACTCATAAAAGCTATTCACGAAGAACAAAGCGAAAATATCTTAAATAACATGACCGTGTTGGAGTAGTGGAAAGTATAATTTGATGCGAAAATATGCTTGTTCCCATTATTTCATTGAGTCTCCGTATGAACACAACTGATAAAATTATATATATAATATAATTATAATAATAAAAAACTATTGAAATCTTAACACCAATTTATTTGCATTATTTTCTACATTTATGAGCTTAAATATACACTTTATGAAACCAATTTTCAGAGCAATACCTTCCCATACACAGTACATGGAAGTGGTTGCAGGGCCAAGTGAATCGGTGGATTATGGTAGCAGGTATTTAAAAAAATATTTTCATAATGATAGACAACAAAAACAAAACAGATAAATACATAATATAATCATATGTTATGTATATAAACTCTCAATTGCAGTCAAGTAGTTTTTGACAATGCCCTTCAATATGTGAATGATATAATAATTAAACAATTTTTTTTTAATTCAACCCCACTCGAACCCATAATTTAAGTCATCCCCACTCAATGTAATAAACAGAGGGTATATTGTGTTTGGCCTGTCTGTCTGTTACGCTCTTCATGAATGGAGGAAAATAAAAGTCTATCTATCTATGTGTGTGTCTGTTCCAAAACTTTAACCTTGCTCATAAAATGAAAACTCTTGGGTTTATGTTCTTTACACTTCACATGTGAGTGTAGATCTCATTGAGATCTACAATCAAACATGGTTTGAGGTCACTAGTCTAGGTCACAGGTCAAGGTCACTGCGACCTTTACAAACATTGGGCCATTGTGTTTCAAAAACACAGCTCTTGTTCTCTGTGTGTTTCATCAAAATAAGAGCATTACAGTGTATTACTATATACAAACAAGAACTGTGTTTGTGAAACACAATGCCCCCTACTGCGCCGCTTTGAAGCCATATATTTGACCTTTGACCTTGCAAATGACCTTTGACCTTAAAGGATGACCTTGACCTTCACCACTAAAAATATGCAGCTCCACGATATACACACGCATGCCGAATATCAAGTTACTAACTTCAATATTGCAAAATTTATGACAAAGGTTAAAGTTTTAAGACAGACACATACAATAACAGACACAAAAAACAATATACCCCGATCATTCTATCCAGGGTTAGAAAAAAAAACACTTCAAGTGTCCGCTTATTGATAATAAATTAACTCAATAATTCAAAGTACATTTATGTGTTCAGTCTGGTACATATGTCAAAGAATGACAAATAAATTGTCTTTGTCAGGTGTCACTGCAGCTGTCACGACAATGGCCAACTCGAGGAGATGCCATTAGCAGAACTGAAGAGAAAGAAGATAATGCTGGAAATTCGATTGTTGAAAAAAAAGCTGCAATCACCATAAATGTTTATTTTTCATTTTGATCATAAGCTTTTATTTTTGTAAATATAAAAATAATAATAATTAATAGTCTTTAGACAAAATTTCAAAGCCTTTCAAAGTAGCATTTGTTGTAATGAAATTTTCATGCATTTTGTACAGCGAAAACAATTTTGTAAACGTGGAATTTATTTATTTTGTTTGTAAACGCTAACACATACAATTATATATGGACTCTGCTAAGTATAAAAAATGGACTTCGGCTTGATTTTCAGATGTATATTTTGTTGAGTTGTGTCAGTATTACTGACAAGTTCAATTTTGTTTTTTTTTATTGAGAAGTATGATAAGATGGTCTTCCTTCCAATGTTACTGTTATTTAATGTTGAAAGATACATACTTTTACAGTTCGATTGTTAAATGGTATTAATAAAGTTGGTTACATGTAACATATTTTATGCAATAGTTTTACTGTTAACTGCAAATATAATTAGATTCAATGAGATCATGTTCATTTAGATGTTTGTAAACAATGTACTTGTGTCGATCACTCTGATGTGTATATTGATATGCACTCTTATGCACATACATGTATTGAAATTATTAATTAGTAAATTAAAAAAAAAATCTGTACCTTAAGTAAAATATGTTAAGGCTACAAAATCCCTGTATCGGAGCCTATTCTGTATCCCATGATATGGTACTTCCTGCTGCCTGTTTTTTTCCATTTCTTCCCCAATCATTGGGATATTTATGTTTTTGCATAACTTATGCAAAACCCTACATGTCATGATAACTCTATAAAAATTAAATGGACCACTACTTAATGACTGTGTTGTAATTTAATTTTAAATAAATGTGATTTTTATGTTTAATTATCATCTTTATAAATGTAAATTAAAAAGCAACAAAGGATCACGCCTTATAGATAACACTACATTGTGAATCATGCTATATTTATGGTTTTGGGTAATTATTATTTAGGTTTACGTAACTTACTTCTGTATGTTTTAATCATATCATTTGTTTACACAAAGCAATTGATTAATGTTTTGTTTTTTGGCAATAAATTCATTACTTACTTGCAAGCCTTTTCAATTTTTAAACGAATTTTGCCATGCAGCACTGGCCATCTTCTTTTCAGTTGGCCTATTCCTCTTTCCACTTTTGATCTTGTTATTTTGTGAGCTCTATGATATCAAATATACATTTAATAAAATACAGCAAAACTATTTTTCTTATTATACTTTTTAAATTACAATCATTGTGTGATATTATTGTACTATATAAATACTTAATTTATTAAAACTTGTATTGAAACCCCTCATTCAATAAAAAAAATTGCCATGGGTTAAGTTGTAAACATACTTACAAAAACACTCACCATAACCTGTTATTGGCTATTTCACAATATCACTGAAATATGTTTTCGTATTTCTAATAAATATTGTGAACAATGAATATGAATCATCTTATTGTTTAATTAAAACACCTTGTTATGTACCTGTTGTAGTTCACCTGTGGCGCAATGGCTGGGTTTAAATAGGGGGTAAGCAGCCACTGCTTGCATCGATAGCCACTGTCCCCAAGCAGATATTTATGCTCGCCAGCCACATGTCCACGCTCAATCGATTGGAAAACTGTCCATCGGAATCCGGCTGTCATGGGTTGACCCTGGCCACCGCGCAACTAAGTCTATAAGTCTGTCTTGACCAATGAATATCACCTAAAATCAAACAGTTGTGGTAGTGTGTGTCTTGAATATCCATTTTTAGCCATTGGAACTATGTATGTCAATGTCAAATGCATATATTAAATAAGTTTAACACTGGAATCATAGTTATTAAATGATATCCTGTATACAAACACGTGGGTGCATATTGCCATTTGGATAACTATGTATGAATGTAGGCAGTTAGCCTTTTATATGTATTAAGAATACATGTATATTACTTTTTTTACCTGGGTATTGATAGAATGATATCACATTCTATTGACATATGCATCCTCGTTGAGATAAGTAGCTTGAATCTGCATTTGTGTGCCATCCACAACGCCAAAAACATTCGGAAAGTTGGCTATGCCTTGGAAATCCATCTTCACCCTGCTGACATCATTCATATTAAGGGGGCACGATATAAATCTCGATGTAGTTTCCATGCTAGCGAGCATCTCAGTTTACTGTGTTACAGCCCTCGTTACTGACGGCTGTGACAAATTATGAATGTCACCATCATTTATCTGGAAATCTCGCGACGTAAAATAGCGTAGGGTGATAAGGATTTTCTCTTAAGAAGTGACATTCCTTGGCCCAAGTGTTTAAGGTGATAAACGTTCGCCATATTCTGAGTTCCCGGTTTTGCAAGGTACCCGTCAGGGTAGTAAAAGCTCACCGCTCCTGTACCTAGTGTTCATCAATGGGCTTATCAAACAACTGGAGGATAGCGGGTTGGGTATGTGTATCTACAACATGAACATCTGTTCGCCGACCGTCGCAGACGATATGGTTTTAATATCGTACTCAAAAACGGGACTTGATAAAATGATGGATATATGCTACAAATACTCGAGAGTATGGCGCTATGAATATAACGCAAGTAAATGTGCAGTCATTGTTTTTAATGAGCGTACAAACACAGGAGACTCCCGCGTGTTTAGGCTTGGGAGTGAAACAGTTAAAGAATCCGAAAGTTATTCACATTTGGGGATAACTGCCGACGCGTGGCTTTCGTCGCAAATGCTTATAGCAGACGCCTGCAACAAGCTTCGAGGTACATACCTGAGCATATGCAGCAGCGGCTTTAATCCATCATCACTCAGTCCAATCACCTTAAGGACAATTTATCAATCCGTGGTTGTTCCGAAAGCATTATACGGCTGTGAACTGTGGACTGCAATCAGTGCCAGCGATATGTTACGCCTTGAGCGCTCTCATCGGTTCTGTATTAAATCTATGCAGCAATTTCATTCCTTAACGAATACGGACTTTGCATTTGCATCAATTAATGTAAACTCGATTGAGAATATCATTGACAGGAAAAAGCTAGTGTTTTTTGGTCAATTATGTCGTTTACCAAACCATTACCTTGCCAAACAAGTGTTCATTAACAGACTTGTACGATACCTGAATAACGACAAACAAACTAAAGGCTTCGTTCCGGAAATCTACAGACTGCTGTATAAATACCAACTGCAATCGTGTTTAGACGGGTATTTACAATCAGGTTTGTTCCCGTCTAAGCAAGCGTGGAAACAGATGCTCCAACGATCGGAATCCGCTCCGGAGCATCACAGACAGTTGGAAAGTATCCGGGACGTGTGTCCCACATTGAACCTTGATGATGTTCTACACGTAGATAAGCCCTCGTCCCTCTGGAAAATATCCCGGATTTCGCCTAAGCTATCGCCCTTAATAGCCATCCTGATGGCACAACTGGGAGGATTCCTCTCTAGATCGTACCCAACAGTGTGCTCACTGTGTGGGATACACACGGAAAACAAACTACTTCATTCAGTGTGTTTTTGTTCGAGAAGGGAACTGTTACGTGAATCACTTTGGGATGTTGTCATTTACCAAAAGGGGTTTCAGTGTTTTATTAAATTAATACGAAAGACACCATTAGAACAAATCGTAACGTTGTTTCAACTACAGATCACAATCGCCTGAATAATCAATTAGCAATCCTATTGCTGAGACTAGTTTGTTAGTTTGTGAGTGTCTAATTATAAAATCGTCTCTCTATTGTTGTTGATATGCATGTACATATATTAATATACACATATTATTATATATTGTATACATTAATGATGTAAATACTTGTTTTAAATGTGTTAAGCTCTCCATGAATGGAGGAAATAAAGAATCTATCAATGTTCGTGAGGTTCTCAAATGTGTCCAGCCTTTCGTTCATATCTAGAAGTCAATAAATAAAGAAGATTATATTCATATATATTTGTGTCTTGTGCATAACTTTCCGCTTTAACTAGATTTTAAGTAAAAAGGGACTTCCTTTAAACGAAAAATACCATTAAAGCGGAAAGTGGCATCCCTGATTAGCCTGTGCGGACTTCACAGGCTAATCTGGGACGACACTTTACGCATATGCATAATGCCCAGTTTTATCAGAACGCGAACCATTTTGTGTAAGAAAAATACACAAATAATAATATTAAAACATTTTGTAATAATAAAATGTAAATTAACATCAGCGTTTACATTTATGGAAAGAAATAAACGCATGATAGTGTGATGCATTGGATTGCTAATTGCTTCATTAGGTGGGGTATTATTTGTCGGGTAAGGTATTGGTGATTAAAGGCTTATTTGATTTTTACAAACCAATGTTCATTTCAAAGGCAATATGTAAAATGGCATCACAAATTCACCATCCTATTACAAATAAATTATGAACATTTCAACAAACAATGTAAACAACGTTAGGATGGCAAAAACTTTCAATGGAAACCAAAGAAATACTAGCATGTTTTCTTTCATATCAGTATAAAAGTTACTTCTATAAATATGAGGTCGATTTACATCGGTAGATTGCGTCTAATTATTTGGACTATATAAAAGTGAAAACGGTAGTAAATTGACAACCGATTACTGTTATACACTTTCTCCAATTTAATAAATGTTACCAATTCTAAATACATGCAGTGTTATAAAATTATGAGCATTAAACCACAAAGCAACAGAAATGATTTGTTTTTCGATCGTTATGTACCTATATACATAGGAAACGTTCATTTGAAGTTTTCCAAAATGTACCGAAACTGACACGTCGGCCATATTTGTTTTGACGGATATAGTTACTGTGTCTACGGTGGTTTCGTCACTCAACAGTGTCGTATTTTATATAATAGGGGAAGTGAATACTATTAAATTGGAGGATGATAAATACTGTCAAAATATATTTAATGAATTTTGTAACCACATTTAAATTGTGGGGGTAAACTTACGAAGATGGGTATTTATGTTACGTAATTAACATATTAGTTGCCTTTCACTCATTTAAAATGTTAACATTATTTAACAATGTTAAAATTTAACTAACCTGTGATGGTTCGACGTGAAATTCGAGATTTTTGTCATTGATCAACACAAAATAGCCGATAAAAAATTTCTCTAAGAAAATTCTATAAGTTTAAGTCAGGTGTTGAGGTTTCTAACCTTTTTAGTAAAATCCGGCAACTCTTAGAAAATTCTAAGATATTAGAACGTTTCTTATACAAAAACTAAGAAAATATTACAGTTATAGAAAAATACTTTGTCTAAGAAAGTTTCAGAATACCGCCCATGGAGTTCTGTTTTACTTTCCTTCTGTCTTTTACTATCAAGCTCTTCTTACTTAACTGTCCCTCACTCTTTATTCTTATTCTTTCACCACCCGTCGCATAATAATCATACGTGATTGCAGCGATGTACAATTTAGATGTAGATGGTGTAATCAACACAATTGACTGTATTTATGTTCTATTGTAAATTAATATTATCATTTATAGTTTAGGGAAACATAAGTGTTGTCAATGTTTATTTTATATTTTACCTATGGTTCAAACAATTCAACTATGACCTGCTTTTACTGTACACCGTAATTATTATAAGGTCGCTGTGGTGTAATGGATATGGTGTCCGCCTAGCGACCGGGAGGTCACGGGTTCGATCCCCACCGTGGGAGCGTTCTTTAGATCTTCCCCAAAGACACCAAATACTGGTTCTAGGCCCAGGAAACGGACTCGAGAGCGTTTATATAAGCCTTAGGCTTTCGATGCAATCGAGCTAAAATAAATAGGTTTAAACTAATTATTATAAGTTTCCGGACACTTTAAAATATAGGAGGTTTTGGGGATTCCGATAATGACGTCACGTTTGCGCATGCTCAAATTTTGGCCGTCAAAACTGCGGAATATTTGCTATTGTTTGCATTTGATGAACCGCATCGTGATAAGGTTACCATAATAATCTCTTCTTGACACATATTCGCGACCCTTTTTAAGAACAACAAAATTCTCAGAAATTGAAATTCTTTCAGAATTAATTAAACTCAATGAACGAACACAAATAAGGACGAAAATAAACAACAATAGATTGATTTTATGTAATCAACATATAGAAACTGATTTGAACCTGAAAACACTTACCTTGTTACAGATTAACTAAATCCTCTTTATAAATGTAATTGTTTTATTTAATTGTTAACACCAGTTTTGACACTCTCCGTTTTAGCATATTTAACACGGTGTTTAATTGCCCCTTTGTTTATCACAAACCGATTATCTCGTTATGATCGGATACTGTCCAGACAATTACTAAGAAAACAGGGTGTCATAAACCCGAGGACCTATACCCTGAATAAACCACATATGTCTGGTCGACGTTGTAACGGCGGTATTGTATTGATGTATAAAGAGCATTTTAATGACGGTATTTCAATAGTAACAAGAAATATCTTTAAAAAAAGATATACGGCGTTGATTGTGGTTGGATTTGGTGAAAGGTAAAGAGTTTAATGAATGAGATCAAAGACAGTGAAAGTCTTTTTCTGTGCAGTTCTTAGCTGCATCACACGCAGTACGGGGTGTTACGCGGAGTTTTCGCGGCTTATTTTACATTATTACATATTTTTGGTCATAAACCTATAGATACAAAACAGAAAACCAAAAGAAAAATGGAAGTGAAATTAAAACATTAAGTCAACCGGCCACACGCGACGTAGCCGTACATATTTTAAATATTCATATGCGCGTTATTCGAACAAACCTATTTTAGTGGTTTGTCGATTATTAACAGTATCGAGAATCATCGCGCTCATGGTTAATACATTAGTCAATATGGTGGAATAATTCTTGTTAAATTAATCAAAACTATTATTTATCATGGTATTGTTGAAAACACATTAATAATCTAGTATTGACATACCGTTTTAATATCGCTGAATATTTTCATATAACATATTTCTGGTCTAAAGAAAATATCACAGTCCAGGGTATATGTCAGATTCTTGAGTCAGATAGACTTCAGCCCATATCAGCAATACAATAATGGTATGTAGCTGTTAATGAGATAACATGCCGAGATTCACCCTTTGAGAAGGTTAACCCGAGAAAGTGTTTTATTGCTGCTGACCACAAGTCTTCCAGATAACCAAAACACTGCACCTAGTTCACGCGATAGCGTCTTTATTATATAACGATTATTTCACTGGCCGCGAACTGACCCTGATACTGGCGCCGACGCACAAACTGCATTGATGTCGAAGGTTGAGTGTAAAACTGTTCTATCTATCAAGCCTTTTCATAAGAGATAAAATTGTTTCATGCAGTAGAACAGTGTTACAAAGACGCGTCCATGTTTCCAATGTTCTGGTGGTATGTTCAAATCAGCCAATTGAATAAATGAAGTGTGTTCATTCGTATCTAGCCGCGGGAAATTTTATTTGAATTTAATTGGACACTAACGAAGGTCAGGTAAGGTGAAAAGCTGGCTTATACAGCTACGCCGAAAAATCACCATGACACAATTATATTGCTTAAATTAGATCATACTTTCTCCAATACTGAACAAGATATATATTTGTGGGGGGGGGACTACATTTGGCCAGAGGACCCGCCAGCTTATGATATTTTAACCGTCGACCTATTTGATATTTTAGAAACAGATATATGCGCATATTGCGTCTCTGGTGCTGTTGTTATATGCGGTGACCTCAACAGTAGAGCAGGTTACAAAAATGATTGTATTGTATGTGATTCTATTAATAGCACATTTGACGATACTGACTACATTCCAGACACACCCCGACAACGGGCCTTTGACGACACCGTAAACAATAGTTATGAACTGAAGTTGTTAGATTTATGTAACTCTTCATCTGTGCGCATTGTTACCGGTCGCTTTGCCGATACGGCAAATACACTTATATTTCCCATAACGGTTGTTCAGTCATATATTATCTACTTTCGAATGAATGTAACTTTTCAGTGATAACTAGTTTTACTATAATTGGCTCTTTTAATGAATGGAGCGATCACGCGTCATTTCATTTTACGATAGCATGTTGTTCATTTGACCATGTGAGTCCCGAGGAAAGTAATTATAGGCTTAGGTGGATCGATGATTATCGAGAACGTTTTCGGGCGGAGATTATTTGTTGCTTGCCCAAGTTGAATTGTATTGCAAATAATATGGATAGCCAAAGTAGACAATCTGTAAACAATACTGTTAACAAATTGACAGAGGTGGTACGGTCAGTAGCGGATCCACTTTTTAGCAAAATTTACTCTATAAATAATAAAAAGTGTTTTCAAATAATTCTTTAGCGTCAAATAAAGAATGATTTTATAAGGAGCCGCATGCCTGCCAGAAAAACATACTTACAAGCACTTAATCGTTTTAACGATGATAAGTCGAGTGAAAATAGATTGCTTTTAATTCAATGTAAGGCTACATATAAAATGATGTTAAGAAAAGTAAAAACACGTTTATTAAATTAAAAACACAAGAGATTGAAAACTTAAAGAAATCAAAACCTAAAGATTTTTGGAAATATTTTAAATCAAAATCTATACATGGTGGTAATAAAATAAGTGTAGACGAATTTCAAGAGTATTTTTATAAGCTAATTCAACGTTTATCTGAATGTAACAATACAGAAGCAGATAGCGTTTGTGCTACTCATGACTTTGATGAGTCTAACAGCACTTATTCTGAACTCGATGAGCCAATAACAGTTAATGAAATACGCGGTGCTGTAACATCGTTAAAGCGATACAAATCCCCTGGCAGCGATTGTTTGCTAAACGAGTATTTTATTGACTGCATAGATATGTTAGCATCTCACTTATGTGATATTTTTAACAGCATTTTAAACACTGGCTGTTATCGAGAGAAATGGATGGAAGGTGTTATAATCCCGCTTCATAAAAAGGGAAGTAAAGACGATGCCAATAATTATCGTTGTATAACGTTAGTAAGCTGTATGTCAAAATTATTTACCACTATACTTAATAAGAGGTTTGAAAAATACTGTGCGGACCGTAATACTATTTCGGACGCACAATTCGGATTTCAAAAAGGATGCTCGACTGTTGACGCTATATTTATTCCTCATTCGTTAGTAAATAAGTTTTTAAACGAGAATAACAGAGTGTATGTCATATACGTGGACATGATGAAATGTTTTTATTCCATAGTTCGTAACGCACTTTGGTCAAAATTATATAAACAATGTATTGACGGTAAAATACTCAGAAGTATAAAAGGCATGTACAAAGAAGTAAAATCGTGTGTTAGATCGTGTTCTAACTATTCAGACTATTTCAATTACGCCGTTGGTTTACGTCAAGGGGAGGTAATGTCGCCTCTTCTATTTTCTCTTTTCGTCGAATACCTCTAATTATTTTTGCAAAGTGAAATACAGTCTGGCTTACATATTGATGAGATTGTTTTGATTCTATGATTATTTGCAGATGATATGGCTATTGTAGGTACAACTCCGCAAGAAATACAAGCCCATCTAGATTGTTTGTACACATACTGTGAAGCATGGGGCCTACAAGTTAATACTTCTAAAACTAAGATTATGGTGTTTCGGAAACGTGGAGGACTGCTTCCTTCGGAAACTTGGACCTACAATAGCCAAACAATCGAGGTTGTTAATAATTTTAACTATTTAGGATGTGTTTTATACTATACTTGAAATTTTGGTCTGAACATTGAACATCTCATTGGTAAATTCTCAAAAGCATTAAACCTTTTATTGTTTAAATATTAACAGTTTGATTTTAAGCCTAAAACTCTATGTCAATTATTTGACGCATTTGTGTCCCCTATCATCAATTATTCTTGTGAAATATGGGGCTATGCAAAGTCAAAAGAAGTTGAGCGCATTCATCTTAAGTTTTGTAACCGGATATTGCAGGTTAGGAGTAATACTTGCACAGCAGGTGTTTACGGTGAACTTGGTCGATTTCCGATGTATGTTCGAAGATATTTACGATTGTTGAAATATTGGTTAAAAGTGGTCAATAGTGACAACATTATTTTACGCGCAGTGTATTATGATGCACTTAGAGATTGTCACAAAGGTTAATAACTGGGTAACAAATATAAAGAAACTTTTGAATGATATTGGGTTTACTTTTGTTTTCGAAAACTACGCTTGTATTAACGAAAAAACGTTTTTATGTGAATTCAAAAATAGAGTTATTGATTGTTTTAAACAAGAGTGGTTTAGGTCGCTACAAAGTCCAGTTTTGATGTAATATAAGGAATATTAACTAAATTTTGAGTATGAAACATACTTAGATATTATACCCAGAAGCTTACGATTTTATTTTAGTCGACTCAGACTCATGGTACATCCTTTAAGGATACAAACCGGGAGGTTCGGTAGAAATCGACTCCCGCGAGAAGACAGGTATTGCCTTTGCTGTAACACAAGTGGCATCGAAGACGAATATCATTTTGTACTTGTTTGTTCAAGTTTCACAACAGTTAGATAAAAATACAGCAAAGCGAAATATCATAGAAATCCATCTGTATTCGATTTTTTAGAACTGATGAAATCGCGTAAATGAGAAGAGTATATCAAACTTTCCCTAAACATCAAGGAAGCTGTGTTTCTCCAAAAAAAACTATTTTTAATATTGTAGGGGGATCACAATAGTCTTTTTGTTCACCCACATTGTTTATTTTTTAATAAATGTATACTGTTATAGAAATTGAGTTATTTGAATATATTAGATTACATCTCCTTTGCTTACTACTTTATAAATGTATTTTGTTGTTCATCCTCATTGCTTATTTTTTTTTATAAATGTATACTATTATAGAAATTTACTTATTTGAATGTATTAGAAATTAAGTTATTTGAATATATTAGATTACATTTCCTTTGCTTACTACTTTATAAATGTATAGTGTTACTGAAATTCAGTTATTTGAATATATAAGATTACACATGAATTGCTAACATTGTAATTACCATGTTTACCTTTTGTGTATTATGTACACATATTATGAAGACGATGTACTATGTACAAGTCCTAATACATTATCTGTTCTGTTCTGTTTATTAAACACAATTTAGGATAATTTTATGTCATCTCTTGGCATACATAGCAGTCATTTAAGCCAAATACTAAACAGTTGCTTTAATAAAATATTTGAACATATTTAAAAAATATATATTTGTCAGAAATGGATTAACAGGAACTATAAAGTGTATATATATTAGCCAGTTATGAATAACAATAAAATGTTTAAGTACTATTGATTTGAAATATTGTACAAATTTACTGCTACACAATTAACGTATTTAACGGGTACCTGCAAATGTAAACTTTGCTATAACGTGTAAAGATCGTGCATTACTGAAGTGTTCGAAACATCATCATGAAAACGAGCAATCGCGTTAGATCATAGTAATGATATATAATACTTGCGTTAAATAAATTAAATGTTTAGATTTATGGTATCATAAAATGCTTGATTTGTATCGCTCATTATCACTAGTAAAGAGTTAACAATATACACATACATGCAAAGACAGTTCAATTTTCAAAAAATGCAGGTGTTTTTTTTCCATTTCATTGCTAAAATTTATTTATATGTTCATTTAATGTAAACGAAACGAAAATTCAATCAATGTAAAAGAAAATTAAAACAACATTTAAAGATTTTAATGTATTGCGCTATTTTAGGGCTTTGTTATATAACTGATTAGATGGACCTCAAACAATAAATTTCGATCGCTGATAAAAAATAACACTATCGCGTCCACACCACTTATAATTATAATCGAATTGTTATATGTTTTATTATTTTTGAGTTATAAGTCTAACTTAAAGAAAGAATATGGCCCATGTATTTATTGTTTTGTTTTGTTAAATTGTCAGTATTTAGCCTTCCTACATGTACGACCTTTACTCTAATAAAATGTAAAGAGCCGCGATCGTTACGGCCAATCTATTTTTAGTAACGGAAAACCCCTGTTGTGACGTCACGCCAAAACCTCCTATTGTTGTTCGTATCCGAAAATTTAAATACGAATTCTATTTAGAGACAAGTATGCAATGTTCGTTTGTCATTTATTTAATTGAAGTAGAACTTAAGTAGATATCAATGTACAATAATTTATTTTGTTGTACTCTTCGTTCTCTGCTTTCACCTGAAATAAGATATAAAAAGTAAAAACATTAAACATTTGACTTTCTTAATACGATATCATTTCCAACGTTGTTGGAAGAAACCATTGTTTATACCAGGTTTAAGAGGTAATTTACCCAATAACGCAAATGTAATGGCCGATCGCCCTTCGGCATGATTCTGCCAAGTTTTATTACTTTAATCCGGATGTAAAAATGCATGATAGTAGGGTCATCAGAAGTGCGTTCAGTTACAGCAAACGTTCGTCAAGTGACCGTTCGAACTTAGCTTATTGAACGCCGAGTTTGCAGAGAACGTTTCAAGATGGCGGCCCTATAGAAGTCAAATGGAGTAATTAACACAAATTCTTAATTCTCATCCAAGATATAATTGGGACAAATCATCTGACCAAGTTTCATGATGATCGGACAATAAATGTGGCCTCTAGAGTGTTAACAAAGTTTTACTAAAGCATGATATATAGCCATATTAGGAAAAATGCCCCGCCCCCTGGTGGCCACATTTTTTAAGCAACCGAAACCATTTTCGAACTCATCCAAGATATCATTAGGACAAATCGTTTGACCAAGTTTCATGAAGATCGGAACATAAATGTGGCCTCTAGAGTGTTAACAAGGTTTTACTATAGCCATATAAGGAACAATGCCCCTCCCCCTGGCAGCCATGTTTTTCAACCAACCAGCATCATTTTTAAACTCGTCCAAGATATTATTGGGGTTAATCTTCTGACCAAGTTTTATGAAGATCAGACAATAAATGTGGCCTCTAGAGTGTCAACAAGATTTTACTATAGCCATATAAAGCCATTTAAGGAAAAATGCCCCGACCCTTGGCAGCCATGTTTTTCAAGCAAACGTTACCATTTTCGAACTCATTCAAGATATCATTAAGGCCAATTTTCGGACCAAATTTCATGAAGATTGGACAATAAATGTGGTCTCTAGAGTGTTCACAAGGTTTGACTATAGCCATATAAAGCCATTTAAGGAAAAATGCCCCGCCCCTTGGCAGCCATGTTTTTCAAGCAAACGTAACCATTTTCAAAATTATCCAAGATATTATTGAGACCAATCTTTCGACCAAATGTCATGAAGATTGGACAATAAATGTGGCCTCTAGAGTGCTAACAAGCTTTAGTATAGACATATAAGGAAAACTTCCCGCCCCCTGGCGGTCATGATTTTTCACCGATCTGGACCATTTTCGAACTCGTCCGATATATCGATAAAACCATATGTTTTGACCAAGTTTCATGATGATTGGGCAAAAATTGTGACTTCTAGAGTATTCACAAGGTTTCTCTATAGCCATATTAGGAATATTGCCCCGTCCCCTGGCGGCCATGTTTTTCAACGGACCGGAACCATTTTGAACTCAACCAACATATCATTTAGACAAACATTTTGACAAAGTTACATGAAGATTGGGCATCAAATGTGACTTCTACAGTGTTCACAAGGTTTTTCTTTTTTTTTACCTAGTGACCTAGTTTTTGACCCAGCATGACCTAATTTCAAACTCAGTCGAGGTATCAATAAGATAAATGTTCTGACAAAATTTCATGAAGATCAGACAATAAATGTGGCCTCTAGAGTGTTCACAAAGCAAAATGTTGATGACGGACGGCGCACGACGTACGACGCACGACGGACAACGGACAAAAAGCGATCACAAAAGCTCAACATGAGCACGATGTGCTCAGGTGAACTAAAAAAAGTAATTTTGGCCAGTGTATACTATTGTGCCGGTGTGGCCTGTTTCAAAACTTGATTATTGCCAATTAACTAGTAGACTGAAATGATTTTATATAACAAAGTATAACATTTAGGTTATTAGTGAAAGAAGTTTCTACTCAAATAAAGCCATATAGATGCCGTAGTATATCTATGTTATGTTTTTTATGTTCAGTTTGTGATGATTAGTGAATGAAATAAAATATATATTTTTCCAAATATTGCTGTTCAGCTTTGACAGTTTCTCTCAGTTAATGTGTCTTTTGAAGTTTTTGGAAGTGGGCATATACTAGAGTGATCATAATGTCTGGCTGTCCATATGTCTATCTGTCAGACTTTTTGAAAAATGCTGATAACTTCTATGTCGCTTCTATGTCGTTTCAGATGTAACCTTCATCAAACAAATTTTGAACCCTTTGACCTATCTATCTATATATACTGCCAAGCGCCCTTTAGAGCATTATAGGCAGAGTCCGTTTTCTAGGAAGAACCAGTACATGGTGTCTATGGAGTAGATAATGAGAACGCTCCCAGAGTAGGAAGCGAACCCACGAACTCCCGATCGCTAGGCGGACACCTCATCCACTACAGCACCGGGATCTTAGGGTCCGCGTTTAGGTTTCCAAATATGCCTTAAGGTTTCAAGAAATGCTCATTACTTCTAGCGTTTAGGTTTTGATATCTGCGTATAGGTTTCGATAAATGCTCATTATTTCTGTGTCGCTTCAGATGTAACCTGTATATTAGGTATGCATGTGTAAATGAACAAGGCCTTTCGATACATACACACATTTTGACACATTTGACATTGAACTTAGAGGGTCCCCATTTAGGTTTCAAAATCTTTGTTAAGGTTTCGAAAAATGTTCATAACTTCTGTCAAAGCGTTTTCCGGGGCATTTGTCATCCTATGGAGACAGCTCTTTTTCTATTATGTTCCATGATATAGTGTCAGTCAGAATGCCTGTAAAGGAAAAAGCCTTTGTATTGCACCGACAAATACAAGCAAAGGATTTATTTAAACACATTTATTTAATTGTGTTAAAATATATAAACACAACAAACTGCATTGCAGAAGACATAGCAAATAATGCACTATAGCAAATTAAAATATATATATTCAATGTTTTAATACAGTAAATTATCACTGAAGAATTGAAGAATGTAAGAACTTGAAAAACATAATGTTTTATAAAGACACATTTTTTAAGTATCAATACATAGTGAACATAACCGGGCTCTCACTAATTTTAAACATCTAGACTAGAAACCCAAACTTCCTTCACTCAGATTTGGTAAGGTTAGCTCCAATTTTGAACCTCCTAGTATTTAAGAATTTAAATGAAATAAACCCTGTTATAATTAAAATGTTTGTTTTATACAAGTTCTTTGAATGTAAATAATAATACTGTAACACGCGCAATAAAAAAGAAGATTAAATATTAAAGCCTATGTGTCTTGTGTGTTAATCATATGTGCAGACAAACAAATATTAACCCGATCACATTAGGACCAAAACCAGCTGCATAGTTAATCAATGTTCATTTTTATGTACAGCTTAAAGTTTTATGACATTGCCTGGCCAAGTGGTGAAGTTCAGGATCCCTTGAAATGGGTTGAAACCTCTGACAATGCTAAGCATTAACCATTCTAAGGCGGTGACCCCAGCTTTATTATTTTTATGTATTGTTTTGTGTTGTGCTGTTCTGCAATTTATCACTTACTATGAGTGAAGGACCAGGCATGGAGGATGATAAGTGTGCTAAACTGCTAGAGCACCTTGAGTTTCTCTTTTATATTTGACTTTGAAACTTAACCTGCTTCTTAACACAGACCCCTATTCCATTAAAAAATTAGATACATAATGAACAGGTTTTGTCTGACTTTAAAAAAAGACTGTTAGAATAAAATGTTTGGGGTAATACATCTCTTCTTGGTATGAGCTTTTAAATCTCAGTGAATGCTAACAAAAAATTCAGTATAATATACTCTCATCACACAAAAAGTAAGCACCAAATGTTAGTATTTTTAAGGCATATATATATCCGACAAATTCTATGACAGCAATACTTCAGTGCTGAAAGATCTGTTTGGTCACACTCTGGCTTTCATGAAACCGTTAATTTATTAAGGATGATCACAACACATGGAAGAGCAGCTAACTGCAGGAAACGCTGGCTATATTGAAGACATTCACTGAAAAATATGACAAAACCACAAATAGCATTGTTAAATCAATAATATAGTAACATTTAAAAAAAATCCATATTTCAATAGAACTTTTTTTTAAATATCAGTTAAACATCCAATTATTAGAAAATTAATGTGTTTGGAACCCATTTCATACATGTGTTTACCAAACATATGTTTGATTCATTTAGATATTGAACAAGCAAAGTTAATTCACCTATTATGCCTGTCCATTTAAATAAATGTTATTCATTTGATGGCATTTTTTTCCTGATATAGATCCATGAAAACAAAGAAATGAAAATTGCTTTGCGCTTGTCACTTAAAACATTATTGCAAAAATGGTTCAAACCTGCTTTAGTCGAGCAATGTCCACATACGTTTGAAAATACACCCGCATACTGCATACAGTCCAATCTCCAAAAAAACAAGCACATTCTGCAGTACAGTCGGATCTGCAAAACGAACATACAATTTTATAATATAATTACAAAGTACTAAAATTCTAAAAAAAATATATTGAAATATCTTGAATTGCTTAATACAAATCTTCTATATATGCGACATTGATGTTGTCCGAGAAGAGTGTTTTTCTCCACTTATACAAAACATACCATTTTGCTCGAGTATTTATCGCAAAGATTGAAAAATGTAAACATGAGCATATTTAAAACTTACATTTTCATCAAGTTACTGCCTCGATTAACCTCGAAAACTCAGAAATATTGAGCATAAATTTGCAATAAGTTCAAAGGCCGCCATCTTGGTTTCGTTAGCGAACTACCTCCCTAGAAGGTTCGCTTCGGTTCGCGAATGTTCGCAACAAACAGAGCGTTCAATATCGAATGTTCGCGAACCATAGCGAACGTTTGCGAACGTTCGCTGTAACTAAACGCACTACAGATAAACGAAAGCATGGCCAAAATCTAATAAAATAGCTTTGTTTAATTGACTGTCCGAAAATCCGTAAGTCCGAAAATTTAGAATCATGAAAAATACATATTTTGGCTTAAAAATGGGATAGATGTAAGAAAATTTAGAAAAGTAAGAGAAATTACGGTAGTTTTCATGGTGGTTAATACACACAAAATAGCATACATGAACGTGACAATTTGTACATAACATTTATAATGCAATAATTGTCAGTTTAAAAATGCCCTCTGGTTTAAATAACCGAACATCTTATTTACTGAATGTGTATGATAATTGCTGCAAATTTAACATTTCACACTTCCTCTTAATTGGATCGTAACCGTGATATATACGTTTTATATAGCGGTGATATTTAACAGTTATTTTACCTTTTATTGTTATACTATTTATTCTCCAATTAATTTACAGCTGTTTGTGATGAACAAAAACATTCTATACGAACATATATTTTGATTAGAAATAGCAACACCCAAAGACACTAAGTCAAGTGTGATATTAAAAAGATTTTATACGAATGTACATACATGTTAAAACTAGTTTAATATAATTCAATAACGTTTTTCCTTCACAAGTGTGTATTTCAGTAATTACTTAACATACATATTTGTGAACAGTTTTTGTTATACAATATTATAATGTAGTAAAATACTGAAAATAAAATCATTAGCATAACGGAAATAAAATAGGTTTTGATTAATATTGTAATGTTGTTTATTTTGTTATAATACCACTTATGAGGATGACGTTGATAGTATGACACAGTATATCTGAACACGATATACACACATACACATATTTGTTGTTGTTGTTGTTGTTTAAATATCTTTATGAGTTGAATACATTCAATGACGAGTGGCTATTAATTTGTCACACACACGCCATTATTATTGGATCGCGGAAATTTGCCAAATTGATTCCCTAGTAACTGTTATAACTTGTCAATATTTTGAGCGACAATTTGAAACTAAATCTAGTAAACAGTTATCTTGAATGAATGTCATGATATAAAATGAGATCAATCTGAATTAACAGAACAAAGTAGCGGTATGAAAGCTTGAGTGGTTGGTATGTAACAAGTTTTGTAAATGTTGCTGTAGTAGTAGTATGCACAATCATAACACTCAGTCATATTGTGATGGTGATATAATTATAAAAAAAGGATATATACACACACATCACAATCACCAAATTGTCAGTTATTTGTAGTATCGTTTTTCCTCTCAGCGCATAATTAAGTAAAGGCCTAGTTTATCTGTTATTCCTCGCCCAATGCAGTGTCCCAGTCGGTACACTTATGGTAATACACGATATATTGACCCACAATACACTCTCTTATATTAACATGTCTCTCAGGTGACTGACAAATGGCTGTGTAAGATATCAATATTGAATTATTTTATTTCAGTAGTATATATACATGTATAGTATGTAATGCTTATACAACAAATACTACTACAACAATGAATAAGCAAACCAATGTAACAATTAATTGGTCTTCTTTGCTTTCTTCTCATGAGACACACACTACAAAAACAAAAGAAAACAAAAAGCAAAAAGCTGCTACTGCTACTGCCACTGCTACTGTTACTGCTACTGCCACTGCCACTGCCACTGCTATTGCCACTGCTACTGCAACTGCAACTGCTAATAATTATAACAATGGTTCTTTTACTTTTATTACTACTATTGCTACAGCTGCTTCATATTTTCTTTTAAAATGTTTCAATTGTATAGACCAGAACATAACTGTTCTGTTCTCAGTTTCGTGAAGGTGTAAAGAATCAAATTTTTCTAGCGTTTACTGTTTTGTTTAACCGAATTATTAATGGCCGTTTAACATACGCTATTGTACTAATTTGTAATAAAACAACATTATGTCATAATCAACAGTTTTAACATGCCGCAGTTTCATTGGAAGTCAACCTATGATTGGACTTCATGCGTAAAACTGTAATTGAGCCCAACGTGTGATAAAGATCCCTTTTTGAGTGGAGATAAATGCTACGGTATTTCTATTGTTTTACAGTGGGGGACTGAGTAAACAAATGTTACAATATTAAATTGTCTACTTTTCTTTCTTCTTCTATATACTTTCTTCTTGTTAATCATTTAAGTTTAGTTTTAGTTTTAGTTTTAGGGTTAATTTTTTTTTTTAAGTTTTAGTTTTAGTTTTAGTCAAACACATAATTTTTAAGTAAGCTCAGTTGTTAAATGGTAATGCCATGATTCAACAATTCTAATCAGTTTGAACAAAGATATATCAGACAGACAGACAGTTTATTTTGCAATGTACATCGTCAACAACACACAATGAAAACAGTACAATGCCAATTGTGATAGGGACAAATTTGTTCACATATTTACAAATCATTTACTTAGCTAACAAAGTGACGTGAGTACAAATTAAATATAAAAAAACAAAGATAGAAAAAAAGTAATGAAAAAGAGGATGAACATTTAAAGCATTATAGCGTTAATAATAGATGTTCGAACTTAAAGTGATTGTTTTACAAAAAGGCCTACTTTTGTAAGTTCTTTTTTATTATTCGATTGCAGTAAACTTAAATATTTATGCATAGATGGCCCTTTGTAATAATATGTTTTTATGTATGTTTTCTAATATTGCTAAACGCTGGGAAAATGCAAATAAAATGAAATTCATCTTCAATATCGGTCGAATTGCAACACATACAGTGTCGCTGATTCCTAGGAACGTCTCTTGCATAACGACCGGTTTGAATATGAAGTTGATGGGCTAACAATCTTAATCTGGTGAAAAAGTATCTTAAACTTCTTGCTATAATGTCTAAGTAGGACTCATATTCAACACTAATTTTAAAATTTCGATACACATCTAACACTGAACTGTTATTTAACGTTCTATACCAATCCTGTGTAAAGTTATCAAATACTCTGCGTTTAAATTCCTCTACAAATGAGTTAATCTCAATGTTAATTGTATTTATATCATCAAATGCATACATAAAAACATAGTCATCAAACATTTTTTTAACATTAAAAATCCAATTATGACAGCCTTTACGATAATCTGAGACGGCCAATTTATATATGGTCTTAATAATGATATTTTCAGATCTACATATCTTTAACCAATATTTAATGACACGGACATATTTATGTATATACATGGGATATCTACCCAGCTCACCATAAACACATGCATTACATGTGTTATGTTTAACCTTTAATAATCTTTTGCAAAATTTCAAATGTATTCTTTCCAGTATCTTAGATTTAGTATAGCCCTAGACTTCCGAAGCATTGTTTAAAATGAAACCAACAAATGCGTCAAATAGTGGACAACGTATCTTTGGCTTTAAATCATAGTCATAACATTGAGATAATAAAATATTCATTGCTTTTAATGCTTTACCCGTTAGGTGCTCCTGATTCAATGTGAAAATCCCAGTATAATTAAAAACAACTCCAAGATAGTTAAAATCATTCACAACTTGAATAACATGACCCTTTTAAGTCCATTTTTCGTTCGGCAATAATCCGCCTCTTTTGCAAAATACTATAATTTTTGTTTTCTCTGTATTTACTTTAAATCTCCATATATTACAATAATATTGCAGATTATCCAAATGGTTTTGAATTTCATCGGGCGATTTACCTACACTAGCCATATCATCAGCAAATAACAGTAAAATCAATAAAATGTCGTCAATATTCAATCCTGATTGTAAATTATTTTTTAGAAACAACTCGAAATCTTCTACAAACAAAGAAAATAATAAAGGGGACATAACTTCTATCTGTCGGAGCCCTACTGCGTAAGCAAAATAATCAGAATATGACGACAATGACTTAACACAAGATTTAACCTCTTGATACATGTCCCGAACAATCCTTAGAATTTATATCAATTAACATTTATTGATCGATATTTGTTTGGAGAGTAATACTATGTCTTCATCATTGAACCCGTTTATTAATATGATAAGATGGGGGTCTCCACAGGGGTTTCATCTCGATTGTTAGGTGGGTAGAAGGGTCCGAATGATAAAGTTTAAGTCGGCTCACGAATCACATTTCACTAAGTTTTACATACGTTATAAACATGATTGTATTATTACAAAGATCATAACTTATCTTTATTTTGATAAAGTACGTTTAAGGTATAAAACTATTATTATGTAATTGTTGTGTGCCGTATATAACAAACTTGATTTTTTATATAATTGAATTTAATCATACCGGTGGGAAGTCAAAAAACATTCATTATGCATGGTTGCTAAAACACAATGTATACTACCGATGTTTATGGTTGTTTACTAGGGTTATTTATTGGGAGAGGGTGAGGGAGGGGTGGGGGGGCTTTTATAGAAGCCTTCTTGATTTCTTTGAAACTCGGTATTTGTTGTTACAAATGACAATTGCATTGATTAACACCATAAGAGTCAATAGTATTGATCATCTAAACGCTTTATTTACGTTTTCGACTTTTCGTACTGTCCGAATTTAAGTACGCATAAATGTGCACATACATGCAATATCTACATGTAGTATATGATTTGCTTTTGTAAATTTACATTTAACACGCGTGAATGACTCTCGCAGACAGGTGTTTACGGTGGCTGCGCAGCATCGCGGTGATCACGGGTGTTAACGATAGCGTGCAATCGTGGCGATTTTGGGTGTTCGCCGAACACCGCGGTCAGTAGCGTGTCCGCCTCCTGCGAAATGCCATCCATCGGGAAAAGTGAACACCGCGGACAGGCGTTTTGCTTAAGTACACGGCGCCTGTACTGTAACATGAATTTATGATATTAACTGTGTACATCAGACTACTTGCTGTATTATGTATATGTATGTATAGATATCATGTACATGTAAATGAAGAAATAGAATAAACATGAAAACTTGCCTCTTATCATTGTGTATGTACATTGTATGGGCTACCAAATATTTGTATCGGTAGCCCGGTTGGCTACCTGAAAAATAGGAAATGTTTCGGACACTGAGAAGGGTTAAACTAGTCCTTCAAATAACACAAATTAAAGAAACATTATTGGTATGGTAAACATAAAATAGTAAAAAGAGTTTTCCGTCGTACTGTTCTATTATGGTGTTTTAACGCATATCATTATGCATTCTTGCTAAAATACAGTGTTTACTACCGATGTTTATTGTTGTTTGATGATTATGATGATGTTGTTGTTGTTCAAAATGATGATGATGATGATGGTGGTGGTGGTGTTGTTGTTGATGATGATTTTGATGCTGCTACTGCTGCTACTGCTGCTGCTGCTGATGATGATGATGTTTAAGAAGAAGAAGAAGAAGAAGACGAAGAAGAAGAAGAAGAAGTTGAAGAAGATGAAGATGATGATGATAATGATGATGATGATGAGGATGAGGATGAGGATGATAATGAGGATGAGGATGAGGATGAGGATGATGATTATGATGATGATGAGGATGATGATGAGGATGATTATGATGATGATGATGATGATGATGATGATGATGATGATGCTGATGCTGCTGCTGCTGCTGATGATGATGATGATGATGATGATGATGATGATGATGATGTGATGATGATGATGATGATGATGATGATGATGATGATGATGATGATGATGATGATGAAATGATGATGATGCTATTTGAATTAGATTAAACAATCTACATAGGAGCCAAAAGCAGATAACAAGCACCATATGTATATGAGAAACAGCAACAAAATATTACTTTAACATTCAAGTATTACTTAACTTTTTGAAAGAACTATTTTATTTACCACGGCCGGTGTTCATAAAAGTTCATTGGGAGAGTCTTAACCTTAGTTCTTCTGCAATTTGCCACTGTTGGTGTTTATCAAAGAAACAATTTGCATCTGAGCAATACGAAAAACGGGAAAAAATAAACATAATAAAATTAAATATTATTTCACGCTATGAAATTACTATTTTTTCAGGGGACTAAATTTACACGGTAGCGGCAAAGAGTTTTTATCTCCGTCCGTTTGCTGCCGATGTCAGTCGCTGAAATCACGAATATGACTTCATTATTTTATAAAAGGAAAACTTTTGACTATTTCAAACTGTTATTCTATTGTAACAATATAGCGTTTTTATTTCATGCTTTCTAGTGGTTTCTGGAGAAAGATCAGTGAAACAAAACCGATAATTCACTGTTTAAAACAATGAAAATTAACAGTGAAAATTAAGAAATATTGCGTGTACGTTATAGTTTGTTGTCGAAAACACACGGCCGGAAGTTTAGATGCGCAGGGATTAAATCACGAGTGCGAAGCAATGTATCTTATTTTTCTTGTGTACTTTTTTATGTGAAGTTCCGCCCATAAAAATTACTTTCGGCTATTCTGTCGATTAGATCTCCGCCCTCAATAACAGCCAAACTGGATTATTACGCTGGTTGAAAATGTATCGGCATGTTTTGTTCAGGTTAGAGTATACTAAATTATTGTTTCATATAGGGCTGTACTCTCTAAAAAAATATCATAGTTTACAGGAAGGCACGTTTAACGCTTCAAATTATTGTTTGGGTTTTATCTTTCGGAGATAATGGTAGGGCATGAATAGGTGTTCACTACTGAATCCCTGAAAAATGATAAACTGGAAGACTATAAACAGTATCCAGATTAAGTTTGCAAATCCAGATTATTTGCAAACTTTTTTTTATTTATTGAACAATTGTTATGAAATTTTGCATATTTGTAGGTGGCAATGAGTACATACATATAATTGAAAAAAAAGAGAAAAAATGTTTTTGGAAAGTAGAGTTATTTGATGATAAAATTGCCATATCCCGTGGGTTCCCAACGGAGTTTTGGCTCCCCCGTTAAGAATTGCAATTCACCCACGGGAGTTTTTTTCCAGACGGGAGAATTTTACCTATATTTTACAAAAAAATGTAATTTAAATATTATGCTTTGTTTTCTGTTTCAATGTTTACAAATACACATGTTTGAGTTATAATTGTAAGAAATATGTAATTGAATAAGAAAATAAAGTGTTTGTAGCTTTTCTTCCCCTGTGGGATGTTTACGGGGGCTGCCGTGAAACTCCCATTTCCATTAAAATCCCGTGGGATTTTGACGGGGGCCCCCGTGAAACACCCTTTTTCAATAGAATCCCATGGGAGTTTGACGGGAGCCTCCCGTCTAACACCCATTTACCAAAAAACCATGGGAGTTTGACGGGAGCATCCATATAACTTAAATACCAATAAAACACCTTTTTGTAAAATCATATATGTATGTTAAATTCAAAACACAGTAAACATGAATGTAATCCATAAAATCCAATATCAATATAAGCCATTTTCCAGCTTCCTAAATTCAATATTTTGCTTTCTATAGCTACTGTTTTTTAGTTATTTAGTTTGTCTTTATCTTCTTTATCTTTTTCAAAATGATTGATTTTCAATAATAATCTACTATACACTATACTATATTGTATAGCTTTATGTATATTGACTCATTTCATGACCTTCAAACCAGAAATAAAACAAAAATTTGTCCATATAGAAGTACATTGTTGTTAAACAATATTTTTGGGCTAATGCTATATGGTAGCCATATGATTTCTGTAATTAACATTGACAAGTTTATGTTAAATCTGTTTATCTAGTCAAATCATTTGCTTGCAATACATGTATATTGAATAGTTTATGGTCACGAAAATATGTGACAACCAGATTGATTTTAACAAGACTCGTTGCACCATCCTCATGCGAGTACCATAACTTGCTGCTCTGACAAATATGTGTCCAAGATTCATGTTAACATTCATCATGTCTGTGGACAAACATGTTGTCACAGTTCATAATATCCACACATAACACTTTCAATTAGAGGAAACCGTTTGGATTGAGGTGGCAGGTCCGTCTAAAATGCGTATATGGCTCATATTCGCGAATATGAACTAAACGAGCGAATATAAACGAATATTGGAAATAGTGATGCTTTTTCGGCAATGTTATTATCAACAAATTACAGTATAGTGTAAAATATACATAATATGTTAAACCTGTTAACATGAATAGAGCAATTTACTAGACATTATCATTTTTCCAACTCTAAAGTCATGTTCGTGAATATGAACATAGTTTTTAGGCTACACACGACCAACAATATAACCACTACGACTCCACAACACAAATGTCACGAAAAAATACTTAATTGTTCACTCGATTTTAACAGAATTAATAAATAAGGAAGATATATATTCATAGAAGGATTTCCATAACAAAAATATTAGAAAATCATTTTAAAACAGCCGATATCTGTTCATATTCGCCCCTTTCGCGAATATGAGTCATATACGCACTTTGGTCGTACCGGGGATATATCTGTTAAAGGGGTGAAAATTACATATCTTTATGGTAGGGGTAACATATGATCTTTAAAAATCAATAACGTATTTATAAGATGTATTTCTTGTGTTATGTTATAGAAAGAATGTCTCCAAATTTTGGAAAAAACATTGAAACTAGCGACAGCAATGTTTTAAACTGTGTTACAACATATACAATTGAAATAAATTATGTATGTTGTATTTATAATATGTGTGCATTTGTTTAAAATAATATTATTAGGTTACTTTTTGTTATTTAAGTACTTTGTCAAATAGTGAAGTTGATTAATTAGTTTCATTTCATTCTTAGAATTTTACATTAGGACAATTACTAAATTATTCATGTTAGATAGGATAACTAATTTAATAAAATACAATGGTTTAATTGATAAGAAAAACTTAATTAAAGAAAATAAATTTAATCTGGTTGGAAGCGTGCCATTAATGGGTATTACAATTAAGCATTCACACTCCTGACGAGGCTTTATCAAAATGTAAAAACAGACTAATCAAAGTGTTAAAACAGATAAACAAAGACTTCAGTTACATACATTGACAAATACTTATGTTGTGCTGGGCAATTCTAATACCTGGTAATACCACAGGTGGACGTAACGTGTACCCTGGATAGTATTTTTAGTTTTTAGAAGCCCAATATATTCAAACAAATATATTCAATCATGTTGAATGAGAAAAAAATGACAAAGAGCCATGAAAAAAAACACCCTCTGATATTGGACTCATAATAAGGTCATTACTAGAATTTATCATAGACCTGTCTTCGCGGGCCGAAAAAATGTCAAAAGTAGCTTCAATAAAAAAAAATCCCTTAATCCTCCTATGGGCAATTGGACAACCTTTCAAAAAAAGTTAACTTAACAAAAATCTGTCCAGCCGTTAACTCACAGTCGGTCGATAACCAAGCAATATTTCCAGTCCGTTTGTCAACCCGAATAAATCTTCGACAGACTTTCAAACAATAGTTTTTTTGTTTTTGCCACTTAATCGATAGTTCGCGTCCTATTCCTTTAATACAACGAGGTGTGTCAAATAATGCATGCATATGCAACCACCTACCCCTTAAAACTAATTCCAATACAATCAGAATGATAAGTATTTTTCATTTATTTACATTTATTAAAACATCGTTGTTGTTGTTGATTGGATATTTATGTGCCTGGCTCTGTCAGTGTTATTCACTGCTAAGCCGGGGTCATGAGCGATGGCTACTTCCGTTTTCAAGTAAAAATCAAATTTAGAGTGAAAACAATTGTTGAAAAGAAAATATAACATTTTGGAATTAGTTAACTCACTCCATACTACAGCCTTATCTCTATGCAACACCAATCAGTAATAGCCTTATCTACCACTAGATAATCAGTACTCTCATCAGCTCTGGATGCCTGACAGATTATCTGTTTATTGTTACCTTTATTGGTGTGAAAAAGGTTGTTTTTAGGTGTAGATTCTTTGTTGACTGATTACGTGACAAATATTTTATTATTATATTTCCCATTTAAAAATAAATATAGTAATATTATGAAAATTTCGAAATCTTGCATAACTTATCAAATGAAAACATTGGATTATTTCCATATAATGTATCAAATACCATTATTATTTATTTACACTTTTTACAAATATAAACTGTTTTAATGAATAAAAACAATCTTAAATAAAACAAAAACACATAATTAATTATTTAGTGACATAAAAACAATAATAAGATATTGTAAATAATAAAAACAAAATTCACAAGATAAAAAGCACAGTTATGTTTCAATTTTTCAATTGCAAGTAATTTTAGGAAAAACAGAAAGAAATTCGAAGAACATCTAAATATGCTTTTATTAGAACTTCATAAAAATTAAATAGAATAAACATCCGTAACTATCCTTAGAATAACTATCCTTAGAAAACAGATATTCGTAATTACTAAATCCTTAACAAACAGCAAAAGACAAAACATGTCTGGGCGTGAATTGTCCAGGGAGCATGGGTGAATTGTCTAGGGGGTGAATTGTCTCCTGAGGGTGAATTGTCTCGCTTCCGGGCGAAGATCAAGGGCCATAGTTTCACAAGTGAAGAAGAAAGCCTTGTCTTTAGTTGTATTTTCAATGCATGTTGCCAATGTTATGACACTGACACAAATAGGCTTTCTTGTGTCACTTTCTGTTCCGATGAAATGGATTTGACTGTTTGCGGCCTTTCGGAACTCGAAATTTGGGCAAAAATATATCCCCTGCCGCCTTAATGAATGTAATCCACTTTTATAATCGATTTTTTTTTGTATTTTATGTATTTACTACAACAAACATTTTGTTGGTCAAATGTTTAAAAAAAATCCATTAATTGAACAATCATGAAATTATTCACATACTTAAGTGTAATTCAGTGTCGTTACAGAACTGTAGATCTAGTCTGTGTGGTTAATCAAGTGTACTGTAGATTATTTTTTATTTATTGAACATCAATTTTTGACACCAGGCAGGAGGTTTACGTCTGCTGCATCTTTTAGGCTTGAAAGCCACAGGTTGTGAACAACTGTGTGCGTTTGTGCATGTATTTGATTTCTTAGTTCCTTCCTCACCTGAATAATTACATGACAGTTCGTGATGATGAATATGCATTATCGTGCTTATGACAATGTTTTGACCTGGAGTTCATGCAGTTAAGACTCAAAAAGTGGGAAGAATTTTCAATATTAAAAGCCTAATTCTATGCATTTATCTCTGACTCACTGAAAAACATATTTTAAAGTTGACATGGTCTTGTGCCATGTGGGTCAACCAGAGTACCTAAATTAAGCCCAACCTATATTGTATTGTCAACACCAAAACAATTGTCATGGACCCTGGTCCCAGAATGGGAATCGAATACTGGTTGCTGGTGTGACTGCACCAAGTTGGCCTTTATTATCAGGCGATCAATTATAATTATTATTAATATGTTTTATTTTAAGCAGCCTCTCCCGCACTTCGTTGCTCAATAGATGTTTAATAGATAGAGTATATTTTCTTGGGAAGGTATTTTGAGAAATTCATTTGTAAATTCAGTTTTGTTTGTTAAGTTCTTATCTTTTTTATTCCTGCCTTCGAAGAAGAGGGGGTATATTGTTTTGCACATTTCGGTCCGTCGGTCGGTCCGTCGGTCCGTCCACCAAATGGTTTCCGGATGATAACTCAAGAACGCTTACGCCTATGATCATGAGACTTCATAGGTACATCGATCATGATTGGCAGATGACCCCTATTGATTGTCAGATAACTAAGTCAAAGGTCAAGGTCACTGTGACTCGAAACAGGATAATAGTTTCCGGATGGAAAGTCAAAAACGCTTACGCCTAATATCATGAAACTTCATGGGTACATTGACCATGACTGGCAGATGACCCCTATTATTTTTCAGGTCAATAGGTCAATGGTAAGGGTCACAGTGACTCGAAACAGTTAAATGGTTTCAAGGTGATAACTCAAACATGCTTACGCCTAGGATCATGAAACTTCATAGGCAATTGATCATGGCTGGCAGATGACCCCTATTGATTTTCAGGTCACTAGGTCAACTGTCAAGGTCAAGGTGACTCGAAACAGTAAAATGGTTTCCAGGTGATAACTCAAACATGCTTACGACTAGGATCATGAAACTTCATAGGCAATTGATAATGGCTGGCAGATGACCCCTATTGATTTTCAGGTCGCTAGGTCAAAGGTCAAGGTCACAGTGACTCGAAGCAGTAAAATGGTTTTCGGATGATAACTCAAGAACGCTTAAGCCTGGGATCAGGAAAGTTCATAGGGACATTGGTCATGACTGACAGATGACCCCTATTGATTTTCAGTACTCTAGGTCAAATGTCATGGTCATATTGACTTGAAACAGTAAAATAGTTTCTGGATGCTAACTCACGATTGCTCAGGTTTATGATCCGGAAAGTTCATGGGGACATTGGTCATGACCGACAGATGACCCCTATTGATTTTCAGGACTCTAGGTCAAAGTTCAAGGTCACAGTGACCTGAAGCCACTACAACTGACAGCCCATTTGGGGGCATGTGTGTTTTACAAAAAGCTATTGTATAATTTTGTTCATATTGTTACAGCTGACTTCAAAATTATGTGAATGTTCAATGTCATTGTAATGAAGACAATTAAAATCATGTTATATCCGTTATGACCTTCCGGCCATTAGTTAGAACTCGGTTATATGTTCCTTTTTTGCCCATTTCTCATTTTGTCTTAATAAAAATATATATTTTATGTCATTTATTGAATAATGATAAAATAACATCACATTTATTACTTATGATATATTTTCATTTAAAAAAGTCATTTTTGTTGCCATAGTTTCAATGTGTCATGCAATGTTTTTGGTATTTTTTATTCCCCCGAAGGTGGGCATATAGTAATCACACGGTGCATCTGTCTGTCTGTCTGTCTGTCTGTCTGTCTGTCTGTCTGTCTGTCTGTCTGTCTGTCTGTCTGTCCGTCACACTTTAAAAAAATACTCATAACTTCTATGTCGGTTTAGGTGTTACCTTCATTTTTTGTATGCATGTGTATATGAACAAGGCCTTTCCATACGCATAGAAATTTTGACCCCTTTGACCTTGACCTTGAACTTAGGGTCCGCGTTTAGGTTTCAAAATCTGCGTTTAGGTTTCGAATTATAACCTTCACATTCGGTATGCATGTGTATTTGGAAATGACTTTTCCAGACACACACACACATCTTTACCCCTGTGGCCATAACCTTGAAGTTAGGGTAAGCATTTAGGTTTCGAAAATTTGTTCTTTTACATTATAGTTGTCTAACATAACGTTAAATAATCAAAGCGGTTTTTCGGGGCATATGTCATCTTATGGAGACAGCTCTTGTTTTTAATTCAGTTACATGTAAGTTGTGTCAATACCATCAGTAAATATGTAGAAATATGGGATATTACATAACCAAATGCATTGATGGTGTGTACATCACAATTTCAGCAAAAAAAGATTTTTTCAGATACCAAATAGACAATTTTATGTGTTAAGTTTCTTTGTGATAAATTAATGCAGTTTTTTTAAATAACAATATAATTAATATCACAACTATTGAAAGCCCATAATCTCTGAGCTGTTAGTGTGTTAGTTTCCATTTTTATCCTCCCCAAAAATTTATTTTGGAGGGAGCATATAGTCGCCGCTTCGTCTGTCCGTCCGTGTTTCCGTGTGTCCGTCCGTGCACAATTTTTGTCAGGACTATTTCTCAGAAACTAATGACCGGAATTCAATGAAACTTTATGGGAAGCTTCACTACCAAGAGAAGATGTGCATATTATCAGCGGGTTCTGGTCGGATGATTTTTCACAGAGTTATAGCTCTTTGAAATTTTCCATTAACTGTACATATAGTGCAATTCTTGTCCGGGCTATTTCTCAGCAACAAATGATTGGAATTAAATTAAACTTTATGGAAAGCTTCACTACGAAGAGTAGATGTGCATATTATCAGCGGGTTCTGGTCGGATGATTTTTTACAGAATTATGGCCCTTTGAAATTTTCCACGAACTGTACATATAGTGCAATTCTTGTCCGGGCTATTTCTCAGCAACTAATGACTGGACTTCAATGAAACTTTATGGGAAGCTTCACTACCAAGAGGAGATGTGCATATTACCAGCCGGTTTTCGTCGGATGATTTTTCACAGAATTATGGCCCTTTGAAATTTTCCATTGTACATTTAGTGTAATTCTTGTACGAGCTATTTCTGAGCAACTTATTACGGGAATTCAATAAAACTTTATGGGAAGCTTCACTACCAACAGGAGATGTGCATATTATCAGCCGGTTATGGTCGGATGATTTTTCACAGAGTTATGGCCCTTTTAAATGTTCTTTAAACTGTATATCTATATAAACATATAGTGCAATTCATGTCCGGGCTATTCCTCTCCAACTACTGACTGGAATTCAATGAAGCTTTATGGGAATCGTAACTATCTTAAGGTAATGCGCATGCTATTGGTGAGTTCTGGTTAGATGATTTATTTAGAGAGTTATGGCTTTTTTAAATTTTTAAGTTGCTAAACCATCCATTGTTTTATTTTGTTCAAAGTTATGCCCCTCAAGACGTTTCCTTTTATCTGAATATATAGTGCAGTATTGTGAAAAAAAAACAACAAACCTTTGGGGAGCATCACCCGTCTCCGACGGTTTCTTGTTATTTAATGTCATTTATTAATTTAAAAAAAATCCAAATAGTGCCTTGTGCCCTCTTAAATACATGCATCCAATCTTATCTGCTTTTGTCACCTTAGACCCCTTGAGAGCACAGTCACCCACGGTTTATAAGATTACAATCAGTAACACAGTAACTGATAAGCTGAAGGACACACTCAGCACAAATATCTTATTATCTCCAGGTCATACTATGTTGAGATTTGAGTTTTTTTATATTAATTTTAAATGAATATGAAATAAGTTTGTTTGTATTATTGAGGAAAACAAGTATTATAATAATTGTTTTAAACAATGTGTTGGCATGGTAAATCTATCAGTTGTATTTGATTTAATTATTGAGAATGATAGGCTAATACTATGCAGATTAATTTCACGAAGACAATATTATCAGTTGTAGATACATAGTTTTATTTGTTTGCAATACTATTGACAATCTTTTTAGTGTTTTTTCTACAAATCCTTACTTTTTGTTTATACAAGTATTATATTTATGTTAGGAGTTTACTAAGGAGTTATAATGCTAGGGTCAAAAAGTGATTAAAAAAGTACCAACACAAAATTTGTGCAAATGGGGTGTCACTGGGCCAATTGTTGTATTGCTCATTTGACACTTTACAGTAAAACTTGATGTCCCCTACCGGTGAAACCGGAGGGGACTTGTGGTTTGCGTCCTGTGTGTCAGTCTGTGTGTCAGTCTGTCAGTCCGTCACACTTTTCTGGATCCTGCGATAACTTAAAAATGTCTTCATATTTTTCATGAAACTTGAAATATGGATAGATGGCAATATGGAAATTATGCACGTCATTTCATTTTGTTCCTATGTCAATATAAAGAAGTGAAACTTCTGGTTACTATGGCAACGAATAGACTAGAAATATTGCTGAAAATAGTGGATTCTGCGATAACTTTAAAAGTTCTACATAATTTTTCATGTAACTTTAAACATGGATAGATGGCTATATGGAGATTATGCACGTCATTTCATTTTGTTCCAACGTCAATAATTCTGATTGCTATAGCAACAAATATACTAGAAATATTGCTGAAAATGGTGTAGTTTCATCGGTAGGGGACTTATATTGCTTGGCAATTGTCTTGTTCAAACTAAGGAAGTACCAAAATATTCATGTGACACTAGGGTCATTACGGTAAAAAGTTGATTGTACCTAACGATTAGCGGAGGTCCAAATACATCTATTGCATTGATGATCTGCATTTATGCAAAAATAAGTGTTGGAGCTAGGTATGGGAACAGTTATCAGTCAAATAATTGCTTTTATGAGAATTTTAGTGAACCATGTTAACCCATGTATAAAAGTGTGAAAAAGCAATGTATGCAACTTCTGCACAAGTGGAGAGACTCTGGAATTTTCTATTCATCCTGATAGAAGTCAAATTATTGACCGCACTTTTCAAATGCCCATGAACATCAAATGCAATAATCATGCAGTACGCTGCATCTTTCTTTTTGGGGGCAAATTAATAGGATAAGAATAGAATATTATTTTGTTTAGATAAACAGTGGTTGATAAAGGGTCTAGAAGCCCGAATATTATTAAATGCATGAAATAATCCATTAATAATCAATTTGATCATTTGGGTTGAGATTACCAATTAATTATTGATGAATGAACAAAAACCATTCATCATGTTTGAAAAATAAGTTTAAATCAGTAATTTAATTGATTTCTTTATCGAGTAATTGACCACATGTCTGCCCAGTTGCAACTAAGAGAAACATTGTTTTGTGACATTGACAGTTTGCTTCAATTAATTCTTTAGAGCAATCACACTGCAGTTTATAAATACACTGATAAAAAAAGATAAGCTATTGGGGGACATCACCTACCGAAGTACAAAGATTATCTCCATAGCCAATTAAATATGCAGGTTTTGTTTTGTGTTATAATAAGCACACGCGTAACAGTTATATGTGTCAATTGTACTTTTTTGGCGAAGCTGTCCAAGCCAGCTTTTAACCTTACCTGACCTTTGAAAGTGTCAAATAAAATTGAAATAAAATTTCCCGCGGCTAGACACGAATAAATACACTTCATCTATTCCATTGGCTGATTTGAGCGATATAATTATGGTATGTCAATAAAAGATTCTAATTGTGTTTATAACAATACCATGGTAAATATTATTTTTGATACATTTAACAAGAATTATTCCACCATATTGACTAATGTATTAAGCATGAGCGCGATGATACTCTAAGTAATCGAATCAAATAGAAATGCCCGACAAACCACTAAAACAGGTTTGTTCCAAGAACGTGTGTATACATTTTTAAAATATGTACAGATACTTCGCGCGTGGCTGGTTGACTTAAACGTTTTAATTTCACTTCCATTGTTTTGTTTCCTGTTTTGTATTATAGATTTATGACTAGTAATAATGTAATAATGTTAAATAAGCTGCACAAAACTCTGCGTAACATCCTGTGCTGCGTGTGATATAGCTAAGAACTGCAACAAAAAAGACATTCGCTATCTTTGATCTCATTCATTGAACTCTTTACCTTTCACCAACTCCAACTACAATAAACGCCGTATATCTTTTTTGAAGATATTTCTTGTTTAATGTCAAAAAAAGATGAGAGGACTATGTTATCTTCATTGTGTTGAAGATCATTTGCCTAACATATTTTTTTCTGCATTGAAGTGACTATGGCAAAGTTTATCTTTTTAAATAGCAAATATTTTAAATTATATACATGTGCTATGATAATACAAACTTTTTAATAAACCTCATTTGATATAAGACATTTGATAAAAACAAATTATAAAAATGTTAGGAAAAAAAAGTAAGTATACAAAGGTAAAACTTCAGCTGCCCCAGCAGCGCAGCATTCCAATCTTTAAGTTTAATAACAGGTAATGACCCCAGACAGCGGCTTTACTAGCTATATTGCTTGTTAGGCATCAGATAACTGAAGTACAGTGATATTGAACATTCAAAGTAGTGATGTCAAAATGTTAACTAAAAAACATTAAAGTATACTTGAAACAAGAAAAGGACCATTACAACTTACAATCAATTTAATAAATGCATGTTATTTCAAAGTGCATTATTAAAAGATGCAAGTTTTAACATATCCAATTTTTCAAATATTGCCATTTAGCCATTTTGATTTTCTGCAAAAAAATGCATTTTTTGAGTGACTAAAGGAAAAATAAGGTTGCATTGCATCATGTGATAACTTATATTTTTTTAAGTGCTGATTGTACTTAACTAAGTCCAATTTTCATAGTGATATTCTTTTGCATGAGAAAATTATGCCAGATTTAAGTATAGCCATTTTGTAAGTGCATGTTTTACGCTAATTTTGTTTTCCATCAAACTCCTCATTGTTATAGAGACTAAAAATGGAAACATATACCATGGATGATATCGTAAATAATATTATTTTAAGTGCTGATTGAGTTTTATGGTTTCCCATATTTTCATAATGATGTTTCTTAAAACAATCCAATTAACCTTTTACCACCTAGATATGTATATTGACGCATTAGTAGTCACATGGACAGTTAAATTTAATAAAAAATCTGTATTACTAAATTCAAGTTTTAAAGGTGTCATTTCCAACCCTTAATTACTGATGAGCAGCAAACATCATACAACCTGAACAGCCTGCGAGTTACTCATAGCCATTTTTACCTGATCTAAGTGGAAAAGGGTTATACAAGATTTAATTTACCCCATTTATCACAAACTTGCTATCAGCCATTTTAACTTTCGAAAAAACCTTCCATATTTGGAGTGATTAAAGCTATACAAATGGTGCTTGAATCATCATACATTTTTTCTCTAAAGTGCGAATTTTATTTTATTTTGCTCACATTTGCTTAGTGAAATTCCTATATAACATAAGAAATGTACTACAGACGTTTAATCCCCCACGAAAGGCGGAGGGATATTGTTTTGGCGTTGTCCGTCCTTCCTTTCTTCAGTCCGTCTTTCCGTCTGTCTTTCCGTCCGTCCGGAGCAATATCTTGGAAGTGCTTTGGCAGATTTCATTGAAACGTGGTAGGAGTATATATATAGATAAGAGAATGATACACGCCAAATTGCAGTGTACACCATCTGTTAATAACATAGTTATGGCCCTTTGTATCTTTAAAAAAATGCTTTTTTGTGTGTCCGGAGCCATATCTTGGAAGTGCTTTGACGGATTTCATTGAAACTTGGTATGAGTGTCCAGAAGCATATTGGCGGGTGATATCAATTCAACGAATTTGCTTGTTATCCTCTGCCATAGGCGGAGGGATATTGTTTTTGCGTTGTTCGTCCGTCCCTCCGTTCGTCCGTCCGGCACTTTTGTGTCCGGATCTATATATTGGAAGTGCTTTGGCGGATTTCATTGAAACTTGGTATGAGTATGTATATGGATAAGAGAATGATGCACGCAACATGGCATTGTATGCCATCTGTTAATAACGGAGTTATGGCCCTTTGTATCTTGAAAAAATGCTTTTTTGTGTCCGGAGCCATATCTTGGAAATACTTTGGCGGATTTCATTGAAACTTGGTATGAGTAAATATATGGATAAAGGATGATGCACGCCAAATGGTATTGTACACCATTGGATAATAACATAGTTATGGCTCTTTGTATCTTGAAAAAAAACTTTTTTGTGTGCCCAGAGCCATATCTTGCAAGTGCTTTGACGGATTTCATTGAAACTTGGTATGAGTATATATATATATATATATATATATATATATATATATATATATATATATATATATATATATATATATATATATATATATATATATATGTATATATTTATATATATATGGATAAGAGGATGATGCACGTTGGCGTTGTCCATCAGTCCAGAAAACTTTTGTGACCAGAAGTATATTGGCGGGGGATATCAATTCAACGAATTTGCTTGTTTATCCTAATTTGCAGGTGCATGAATAAGGGCAATGGCAATCATAACTGGAAGAATGTGATAAACTTGATTTTTATATAAATAATTACATCTCAAGATGATTGAAATTATACAAAAATGATTAAAACATAAATTTGTTATATAGAAATGTACCCAGGCTGGCAATACAAGGAGGGAGATAATGGGAGATTACAGTTGACAAGGGTTACGGCTATTGTATTTCAATGGAAATAAAACTCAAATTCAACCTGTGCATGTTAATTACAGTGAAGTCATTTTAAGTATAATATGATAATGGTTCATAAGTATTGAGTTCTTGAACAATGAACAACTGAGCATATCTCAGTATCTAAATTCAATTTAAGGGAAATAGAAGGATTCCTTTCCTCCTTTTTTAACTTTCCTAAATATCCATAAAAAACCACCCAAACATATGTCAAATTAATACCAGTTACTACATGTAATGTTGTGTAATATTGCATACAGAACTGCCGATTGTGTCATCTAGTTAATGGCTATTTGGGTGTTGAAATGTGCCTTATCAAATGATGTATCTTAAATTTATTATAGCAGACACAGCGTGGTGCCAGATTAGCCCTCCCAAATTTAAATCATTTATAATTTGACTTCATTCTCATTGGCAATCATACTTTGTGTAAATTAGTATAAATAATGGTTTGTTTATTTTGTTTAGTTAAAAACATCGAAGAATGTGCTTAATTAATAAAGTGCTAAAATAAGGTTTAAATAAATTGATAATTTAATATATGATTTAATTTATAAATTTAGTTTTGATACAGGAGTCATTTAATAATTAATATAAGAGTTTAATTAATAATTTAATTTTAATCCATTGATCAAGGAATATTAAATCTTAGAATTTAATTTAAAACAGGTGCTTGTTGATCAATTTATAATATAGGAAGGTAATTTAATAAGGTGTTTTAGCTCAGGTAATATTAAATACCACACAATACCTGGAAATAAGACAAAAGTGTGTCTTATTACCAGGTATTGTGTGGTGTAAATAGTTGATTGGTTGCTTCATGTCTTTCTGTGTTCACTTGCTAAAATATGACATGAATTTATAAAAATGAAGCTCATTCTATTACAAGAAAAGGAATTTTGTATTATGGAAGTGTTTTTAAGTTACAATGTAACATTCATGTAACACACATACATCCTATTTTAAAGGTAACTGGCTTTTGGGGATGTCAACTGCAATAGTCTGTTATATCTTATGGAGAAATTGCCATTATTACAATATGCAGTAACAAGTCAACAGAACAGCCTGAATGTTGTTGGATAAAAATGCTGATAGAAAGAAAAAGAATTCACCTATGAAACATTATAAATTGCATGCTTATATGCCTTCTTTATACATTCTATGAGGCCTTTATATTTTGTATCTAAATTTAGAATAGCATATTATACATATCATATGATTTGGTGTGCATCTGATATGCTCATTTGTTTTGTCAGTTTGGCCATGACCAGGAGGGAGTGACTGAGTTATGAGGTGCAGAAGAAGCACAAGCCATCTCCACATGATGAATCATCCCCAACAGCGCTTGACGATGGTTTTCTGCTCGATGAGGATGAATCCATAACTGAGAACTGAAGATGATACTTCTCTCAACACTGCATTGTATGAAGACAAAGCAATTCAGTGTGGTTCGTCACAATCAACAACAGTACCAGACTCAGCTAATGTTGGAGACTGTCAAGTTGAGATCACTTTGCCTATCAGGGTTCAGTATTACATAATGAACGAAGTGATCCAAGGCCATATATTGTCAATACGCACGCTAGAGACCTGGAATGCTCTGTTTACATTCAGAGCAAAGCCAAAGCAAAGGCAAAACATATTTAAGGATGAAAGGATGACACACTACTGTGTATGTTCATGGTTAGGAAGTTGCCCAGGCCCATTTGTTGTGGGAACACATTTCTAGTGATTATCTTTTTGCCCTTTAGCTCACCTGAGCACAATGTGCTTATGGTGAGCTTTTGTGATCGCCTTTAGTCCGTCGTGCGGTGTGTGTTGTGTGGCGTGAACATTTGCCTTGTAAACAATCTTGAGGCCACATTAATTGTCCAAACTTAATGAAATTTGGTCAGAACATTTTTCCAAATGTTGGACAAGTTAAAAAAATGTTCCGGTTTATTGTCCGTCATCATGGAACTTGGTCAGAATATTTGTCCCAATGATATCTTGGGCAAGTTCAAAGATGGTTCCGGTTGGTTCAGAAACATGGGCACCGGGGCGGGGCATTTTTCCTTATATGTCTTTATATAGCTATAGAAAAACCTTTTAAACACTATAGTGTCCCAATGATATCATGAAAAACATATTCACCAGGGAGCGGGGCTTTTTTCCTTACATGACTATGGTAAAAACATGTTATCACTCTCAGTCGCATTTATAGTCCAATCCACATGATGAAGACGTCTTATGTGATTATGATTTTCCTTCAGCAACATTAATACCCTGCCTTATACGATAATGGCTCTTATGCTTACATGTGTGTTGCCTAAATAACTGCAGAATATTAGCTGTTTCTTACAATATGTTATTTGTAATATCAACAACTTGCTTAATATGTGTAATGTTTGATAAATTGCTTATTTTTAATGCCAGGTGTATTGGTATGTGTTCATGAATGATGAAGTTTGGATGAAATATCATTAAATTGTAAAAACTATGTTCATGCATTTTTTTATTGCACAGACTAAAATTGTTGCTACAGAGGTTTATTAAGAGACAGTATCACATAAATGGTTGCATAAGCTCCTCTGTAGAAGCCGGGACACATTTCATTTAGTTTATCATTATGTGTATAAGGGGACATAATTTTAAAGTTTAGATTGTGCTTTTTAACAAACATGGAATCCATATTTCTTTTCATTAACGTTTTGCATTCTGGACACTCATACACAACTGACTAATTAATGTCCTAAACAAATTTACTATCACAATGTTCATCATATTTCGTATACCTAGAAGTAAATCCAGATTTAAATCCTCGTCATCCCATGACACAAAATCCGTCTAAGACATGGTGAAGAAACACAGAGAAGTGGCTAAATAACTTGATCGATATGCTATATATCGGAGAATGGCACAGTATACGGGTTTGAAAATTTCTATACATAAACTCTAGGTGGTAATGTTATTTATAATTGGTAAAATTGTTCATTGAATTTAGCGGTAATTTAAGAGAACAAAGAACACAAACAGACGATTAGAGCAGAACAAGAATAGATTCTCTCCATAAGAAGAAAAAACTTGTTGCGAGCTTTATTCAAATTATACTACAGGTAAATGGCATTCAGATTAATCAAATTTAAACACTGCAATTAAAATGAAAAACAAAAATCTAATTAAAACAAACTATTATTTGTTGTTTGTCGTAAGATTCTGATCGCTCCTTTATCTCATTACAAAGGCCATCTTTATATACCGGTAATCATTGTGGGTTTTTTTCAAACTGGAGCCGGATAAAATTGTTTAATAAAACAATGCGGCATGTGATTTATTTTAATTGACACATTACAATTGAGTGATAATACCGCATACATTCTCATTTAAATAATACATAACAGTTTATTTGTTTCAAATCACAAAAACTGGAATGCGAAAGCGTGTTTTAGATATGTTGATAAGCGTTTTCACTACCGTTGCAACCGACAAACAGTTGCGCGCTTAAACTTATCTCGCAAAAACCACTGGACGTGCGAGAGTTTGCCAATATTTGGCGAGCTGCCTTTCTCTGTTATCTACGTCTCTGATAAAACTAATAACTGCTTGTTTGTTCATCCTTTCCATTTGTCTTTTTATATGACTGTCAAATACAGGGCATATTAAGGGATTACCTATGTCATGCCTGGGGTCGGGCAGCTTCCAGTACTTAGTCCGGAGTATAACTCGTTAACTATAACACCTATTCACATGAAACCCCGGAAAGCCAAAACCCCGTTGAGACCCCACGGGGGGATGAAAACTTTATTATCAAATAAATCTACTTTCCAAAAACATTTTATTTCTTTTTTTTCAATTATTTGTATGTACTTATTGCCACCTACAGATATGCAAAATTTCATAACAATTGTTCCATAAATAAAAAAAAATAAGTTTGCAAATAATCTTGAATTGCAAACTTAATCTGGATACTGTTTATAGTAAAGCATTGAACAGAAAAAGGTTACATTCCACTAAGAAACGGCCGAAAAAAAGTTGCAAAATCAGTCGATTTTGATTTGTGTAAAGGTATTTCTTGATTTGATTTATTCCGGAAATCGGATTTGAGTCGTCCAGGATTGATTTTGAGATCCATGTAAATTCGATGAGATTTTAAAAGAGTTGGGAGCGTATGGACAAATTCGTTCGAGTGCGCGATTATTTTAAAAGAAACGATGTTGATCCCGATGTTTCCTGGTTTGTTCTCATTGATTTCTGATAAGTTAGCGGCCGACACGGACATGTAGATTAACTGACAAAACCTCTTCGCTTCTTTCTGAAAATCTTACAATTGCAAATATCCGCCTTCATGAAAATTGAATTGATCGATTAGCAAATTAAGGTAGCGCACCCCTACTATTTCCCGCGATTTATTTTACGATTATTGCCGATCTTCAATGATCGGTTATTTCCGAGAGATGCATTTTATTTTTTTCAAACTTCGAATTGTGATATATGTTTACGTAATTCCTTTAGAGTACATTATTTTCACAATAAATATTGACTTTGATCAAAATATCATCTGAAAAAATACGATTTTGCGATTTCTTCAAAGATCGACGAGCCTTTTTACCTGTTTACTTATGGATATGTAATTAAAGCTAGCACAAATGTGAAGTTGTCGTGGCCGAGTGGTTAATACGATAGACTGCAAATCTTTTGGGATTTCCCGCGCAGGTTCGAATCCTGCCGACATCGCATACTTTTTGAGACGCGTTTTTATTTCTTTTCTAACGTAATTTGATTAAATAAAGCATATATGCTATGTTTATTGTTAAATATGTTGAAATTGTTATGCACATCCTTCAATTTTTAAAATTAAAACACCGTTATGGCTAAATTGGGTGATTTACTGCTGAAAATACGAATGATGCACGTTGCCTTTTATTTTTATTTCAAAAAAGTAAACGGTAAATCTGTCTATTTCTTGGTATTTTCGCTGTATTTAGTGTTTCTATAAAAACTACGTTTAAAATATATAACTTAAATGATACTGTTTTGAATTTTATGACACTTTGTTTTTAACCGACTTAATTTTTACTTGGCTGAAACTTACATTTCATGGCGCTCTTCCATAGATAAAAATTTGTAAAAAATAAATGTCTGTAAACGAATACTTATTTCATCTTGTTTAAACCTTCAACACCTTTAAAGCATCTGTAAACGCCAACTGCGTGCCCATATTTTGAAATTTGAATGAATTATGGAACTTTTATATACCCCATGGGTGAAAATACACTGGACAAAAGCCGAGCGTGGGGGTTGTTTTGAAAAAATCGGTATATTTTTTTAAAAAGCATGGAAAGCTTACCTACAAATTTACATGTAGTTCAGTGAAATGATGCTGATTAAGAAAATAATTAATTAGATTATATTTGGAAATGTGCCCATTAGAGGTGCGCTACCTTAAATCACTGCAATAGCGTATGGTAAAACACTTTGTAAACCAAATTATATATTGATTGCTCATTTACTAGATTACTGGTGACTGGCTTAAAAAAAAATATGTCAAAGGATATGCATATTTCATTTCATGTGATAAAGACGTATCTCAATATGTTTTCGGACATTCATTTTCCGATACGGTATGGTTCGTCCTTTTAATTTATTTTCGACGTTCTTTATTACAATTTTTTTATAGAATGACATATGCACATGCGGTATAACGGATGGTCTGGATTATAATATTCCGCATTGTACTCACCAGGAATCGCAGTTATAAGACTACAATAAAACAATAAGCAACGGCTCGGGCGGGGTATGTACCTTTTATTCCGGTTATGGACCTACAGTTGACATCCCTGAAAAAATTGTTATATCCGCTTTCTTGATCTCTAGTGTGCTATCTGAAGTATTGTATTTGACTGTAACGACTGTCGATACTGTGTATTTGAGATTGAAACACGCCTTCGAAGGACTTTGTGTTGTCTTGATTTATGCTTTTTTAATTTTTTGTCCGCCACGGACGCAACGATTGATCCAATGTACCAGATTGTGGTCGTTTTAAAGTGTCATATTTCTACTGTCGTAGTATCTTTAACGAACAACACATTACTGGTCAAGGACTATATTTGATAGTTTAGACTTTGGTACGATGTGATGTCAGTTCATCCGTGAAGATAAATTGCTTTGCGCTCGTTTGTAATCTATTCCCGATACAAAAGTCCATGCGTCATCCATTTACGATTACATAGGTCCGTTAAGAGCGTTCCAATTGAGAAAAAAGGGTTTTAAAATTTGCTTATTCTGTGTTCCCGCTGTGTTGCAACCGCACAGGAACATATGTCAATGCGGTCACTGAATTCAACGATCAACACGATCACCAAGATCAAAGCTCTCCGTTACGATACGATACAATTGTGGCACATTGTTTACCTATTATATTTCTTTATTTCGTTTTGAATTGCTTACGTGAAATAAATTATAACGCGAAGTCTGCGAAACAGCGCCAGCGCTAATGTCATCAAATAGCGTTATGGCATGCTTGATGTATTTTGTTTTCGAAAAACTAATCCTTATTTATTGAAGAAAAAGTATGTTTTAGCGTTTAAATATATATATAATATAATTTTCGTACAATTGAAATGATTATGATTTAATGTCATGTTGGTTTTATCGTCTTTTTTCTGTGAATATGCTCTCGGAAAATTAATATTCGCACCATACGGTACATATTGGACGGTGACGGGATAATACGAATGATGACAGTCGATTTTTGATATATATATGTATGCATATATGTATGTATGTATTTAAAATATAACAATATCATTAAGTCAGATAAAAACGATATCATTAAGTCAGGTAAAACCGCGCGTAGTTCCACAATTTCACATATTGGAGGCGCGTGCATTTAATATGTTCCATCATGAACGATTGTTTGTTAACAACGGTGACGGGATAATATGAATGCTGAGAGTCGATTTGGTGATATGTATAGGTTTATAAAAATATAGCGATATCATTAAGTCAGATAAAACCGCGCGGAGTTCCACACTTTCACATATTGGAGACGCCTGCATTTAATATGTTCCGTCATAAACGGTTGTGTACGATGACATTAAAGGGGCATAGGACATATTTTATTTAGCGGTTTATATGACATGCAATACCTGATTGCTATGGCGTACGCACGCGATAGTTATGTCGTTACATCGCGATAACAATGACGCGCGCACGCGACCAATTACCAATGACCAAGGTGAAAACGTATCAGATAGAAAAAAATATTATCAGCTGGGTCAAGCTAGTGATGGATGACCATGGATGTACAACTGTACCTTAAGCGATCAAACAGACATAGTCTACGTGAATAATTCGTCAGAGAGACATTTTACGATAGATGCATGAGCATAGTCCTGCGTGTATACTTGCAACAGATGAAATAGTTAAGTTTGCCATTTAAATTTATTTTTCAAGACCATTTTCTTGTTGTAATAAGGAAAGACACACATTTAACCGATTTATGCCTAGTGGAGTCTCCCGTCCTTCTAAATAGGATCAATTTATTTTCAAAATTAGGGATGTCTACTTTATTTATTTCTATATTTATAATATTTCTTACAGAATCTCCTATAAGAAAACAGCGCAGACCATGATGAGACGCCGCATTTTGCGGCGTCTCATCTGGGTTTACGCTGTTTGCCAAGGCCTTTTTATGGACGCTAGGCATAAATGGGTTAACAGGACAATTATATTATTTACCGTTTTTCTGATAATTGTATACAGTGTTTTTTATTTAACGAGTATGTTTTTATAATAAATTGAGTAGGAACCCATTTAGGAAATTGTATCTTAGTATATGTTTCGCTTTTGTAAAGGAGGTTGTTAATCGTGGCCCTCTAGACGAATGGATATATGTGTACACTACATATGATCAGCTTGGGACTCGAGCGCCTGTTAAAGGTATTCTCATAACGCCTATTTGGAAATAATTGACGATTGCATTTTTTTAATCTTGTTAAAAAATAAACAAACACAACTTATCCTAGCTCAAATCTTATTTCAATGTAACTAAGTGCAAGTGTAAGTAAAATTTACTAATATATTCATACTTATTTTGGGGAGAAAAAAAGGGTTAACACATCACTTCATTGAATATAATTGAAACTATTAAACAACTTAAGTTCCGCTCTTAAGACGATTTGTGATCAGTACATTCATATTTAACTAGCTTTTGCGTTCGATTTCCAGGTTTGATATTTAATAAAGTGTCGCCGCACTCTATTCCACTCTATTCTTAAAATATTTCTGATATTTGGGAAACACGCATTATCTTCACTTTTAAGCCAATTGCACAGTGCATCGCATTTAGCTGTTATCTCAATTAAATAATAGTCGGTAAAGAAAATTGCGTCATAGATATGACGTGGCCACGTCTGCGATATCGCATGCACGCGTCATAGCTATACCATTCGCACTGTATAGAAATCACCTGCGAACGTCATAGCAATCGCGTAACAGGTCATAGATATTGTGTGCCTACGTCGTAGCTATCGTATGCGCAAGTAATAGATATAGCGTGCGAACGTCATAACTTTCGACTGCGTACTTAATTGCTTTCGCGTGCCTACGTTATAGAGCCTGCTAAATAAAATATGTGATATGTAACCTTTATGGAACAGTAGTTATTCTATTTTGTTTTGATTTTTTTAAACCGTTTACCGCACTTTGTTAGTCGTAGCTATATTCACACAAACAGAAACAGGTGTTTCGAAAAAATCATATCACTCATAGCAATTGTATCGACTGCCTGGGAGTGTAATACAATTGTTAATAACATATTAATGGCCGAAGTCATATGAGCCGCGTGATGCGAAACTGGGTCAAATGTCATCTACGCCCAGCGTAGCTCCAGCACATCCGGCGTAACCGCACGGTCTGGACAGGAGCTACCATGTCCGCTCATGACACTTGCATGACTTAAAACCCCTTATTTCAAATAACGAAAAACCTAAATCATTTATTTAGACAAAACACCAATATAATATAAACATACTGATCATACTATAAATTTAACCATCATTATTATGTATCTATAGATTATATATGATTATATATCAAGTCTTTCTAAAGGCAAAATATGCAGTTGAAGAGATGTCGTTATAATTCGTACATGTTTTGCAATATTGAGAAAACACGTGGGATACACAAACATTTTTTTAGATAGTCACTTTTTTAATTGAATGTTTGTAGTCTCTCCATTGTGTATACATCTGTTGGTGTTATTATTCTTACTCCTGCGCAGGTATTTCGATAAATGAGTGCGTTTTCATCATATGCACAATGTCAAGCCGTGAACTATGTACCGTAGACGTGCCGCGTTTGGAAGAGGTTACTGGGGGCTGTATTATTGGATTAAATATAAACGTGTATTTGAAAAAAAAGACATATTTTAACCAAGATATTCGTTATGTTCAGTCGATTTTGTTGTTATCCAGACGTATCACTATTGAATTTGTCATCGTTAATTGAATTGTATTGAATTTAATCTCTTAAAGATTCGGGCAAATCTTTAAAAAAAATACACCTTTTTTGTAGCAAAAAATCTTACAACACTCACCGTACATACTAATTAGATATATATATATATATATATATATATATATATATATGAACGATATAAAATGCAAAATGTTGCATTATTTTATATTTTTGCATGGTATTAATTATGTTACCGAACTATTGTTTACCGCAGCAATTTTGTTATGTATATGTAATGTACTGTATCGGCTGGAATAATAATTATCACAATGATCAGAATCGAATCACGGATAGTTTTGTTGTTTTTATCCCAATAGTACAACAAAAACTTTTATGATCGACGAGTAAATTGTTGACCAAGCGGTCATTATTTTAAAGTTATTATTGCATGCTTTATAACAAAAGAAGCAAAAAGGGTAATTACTATTCCCCAAATATCGGTTTCGTAAAGTTTTTCGGAGGCCGTTTCAGACGTAAACGGTCAGACGAAGGTATTTAAATAGCTACAAGTTAAGTTGATAATAGACACATTTCGATACAGTCAAAAATATAACGGGATTTCTGCCCCGTCGATATCAAACATGTATGTCGTTATATCCTTCACGACGGTCATTTCAAATTTTAATGCTTGTTTACACTTAAATTATTTTATAAAAAATAAAATACTACAATACATAAATATATATCTTAAACTCACCTGTTTCTGTACACAATTTGAGTAATTCTTCCACTCTGAGTGTGCCACTGGGTTGACCCACCACGTGCCCTCTCCAGTGCAGTCTATATAAGCAGTCGCTGTTATACAAGACGATCTATGGCAGTACAGTGCAAAATCGGTGTTAGAATCGTATGAATAAAATGTCATGATTTTGTAATAATCTTACTCAGTTGGATTTCTTTAGGATTATACAACATTTTATTTAAACATTCTCTGAAAACAGCTCTACATAGATTTCCTCTCTTTAGATTTATCGCATGATTTTAATAAATCTGATTCTAGTTTGGTGGATTATTTGCACTGTTTTCAGGGGTTTTCCGAGTGTTCGCTGCCTTATTCTGCTGAAATCAAATCGACAGCATATGCAATTGATATATTGAGAGGAAAAATTGCATTCACCAGACAATGAAATACTGCAACTGTGTATTATGTGTGGAATAAAACCGTCTACCGATAAACACCTTAACAGCTCTTAGTTCGTGATGTTGACACAACATAAAATATGATGACGTTTGTTAATAAACGGTGAAAGCATATGCAGATGGCCGATTTATATACATTGGGCGCTCTTGCATTTTGTGTGTTCTGTCATAAACGGTTATATCATTCTGTTTTGATCTGTGTTAACCGTCGACCGTATTCGGTAATGCATAGCTTATATTCACACAATCCGGAAAGCGTGTTTCGAAAAACCCAAACATTTTTCTTCATTGCACAATAGTGCAACATAAATTTAAATACAATACATATAGGCAAACTCATATGATTTGCGTAATGTGAAAATAATTATTATGCTATTATTCGTCCACAAACTTGTCGTGACTTTATACCAGACATAGCTAATGCGCATAACAGACTGAAGCTACGCTGGTCGTATATGACATAAGACCCATTTTCGCATATTATCTTATCAATGCTTATATGAATATGAATTTGCTATACTCAAACACGTATTCGACACGGAATTATTGTCAAGGTGTTTCACTTTGCCAATATTAATCATTGCAGAGGACATTTCTATCCATAATGTTTTCAATTTCTGTCGAGAAATGATATGTTATCAAGATTATTTGTATAGTACGGCAGCGTTCTCTACACAAGTGCAATTCATTTGTACTGGTAAATTGCTGTCATACCAACCGCAATCCACGATCGGCTAGAATAAAAATGTCAGTTGCTTAAAAGTACAAATCTATCATTTTGAGCACGAGTATTATTGTTGTAATAATAATAATTATTATTATTATTATTATTATTATTATTTTTTTTTTTATTATTATTATTATTATTATTATAATTATTAAAAAATCCCATCGGAAAAAATTCCCATGGGAAAAGAAATCCCATTGGAAAAAATCCCATATGATTTTTGATTTTTTCAAACACGATTTAACGCATTAAAATCGCGAATATTGTTCATCATTTGTTAAAATATTGTGTTTCTGAACGTTTCATGATTAAATCTCTAAATTTCAGAACAAATTCCCATGGGATTTTTTTCCCATTTAACAAATGGGATTTTTTTCTATAAAGAAAATTGAACGAAAATAAGCACAAATGCTTTTACAAAGCTTAAAATCGATAACTAACCCATGGGATTTTTTCCCATAAAAAACTGGAGAAAATCCCATGGAAAAACCAAATTTCCTATGGGCGAAAGAAAAATCAAATTTGCAAATAAAGTTCATAGTATAGGAAACGCATTTTTGAAGCAGAAATAACCAAATTTTAATCAAAAGTAGGACTTTTATCATATACTTTATCACAAAGAAGCAGATCTTCAAGAAAAAGGATACTTAAGTTTGCGAAATTTCGGTTTCACAAGTTTTTTTTTCGGTGGCCGTTATATGCAAGATTTGTATCAGTCATTAATACTTAAGTTACTATATATAGTAACAATATTGACTCAAATGTATGTGATTATCGGTCAAAGCAAGGTGATAATCACGTTTGGCCCACAGGGCGAAATTTTGATAATCGATAATCGGCCCAGGTGACGCAACGGCCAACGCGTTACGTAATAACAAAATGGCGTCCACATTCAGTCTCAGCCAACGGTGATCAATAAAACTATCAACAACTTAACGAACGAATCGAACATAATGTTAACGACACGTAGCACATAGTTTGGATTATACAAACATCGATTGAAACTGAAACTCCTCTGTACATTAGATATATGTCTTTATTTGAGCTTTAACAGGATTCACCGGTCTGACGAACAGCAAAATTTATTGTTAAAGAAACACTGAGGCTACCTCGACAACTTAAACCCCATTTTTATAATAATAAAATAACAACGATGTTCTATTCCGTCCTCTTTTGTAATTCCATCCGTTATTCTATATTGATTATAAATCACTTTTTTTAAACGATTGTATCAAATGCTAACCACTTTCATCAAAAAAACACGATTTACGAGATCGAGTGACATGTCGGAGCGATTACATAACATTGATATCTAATAATGCGTGACAAGCACACAGTCCGAAAAAAGTTTTTGATTCTTTCGGTGCTAAAAATATTTAACAGTTAAACATAAATCCTCCGCGATGGAATTGTTGTTCCTAAAATCCAGAGAGTCTAGCTAAAACTCTGTTTCGACACAGACATTACGTCACATGAGACACGTCATATATTGCGTGATCAATTGAATGAAAGTACGGAAGGCTTGTTCTGTAATAAATAGTACAGTAAACGAGAATTAAGTATTAAAGACGTTAATGCTATCGTTGCTTGAGGGCCAGAAGTGATAATCGGCCCTGGAGTGAATTCACTCTGCGGGCCGATTTCACTTTTGGCGTTCAAGCAACGAGATTTTAACCTCTAAATAATAAAACCCCACTAAAATTGATTGCAGATTGCTGACGATGCTTTCTTTTGCCCTTTAGCTGTCGCAAAACAAACTTGTTAACAGCAACATTGCTTATATTCTACCCCCCTGGTGAGTTTGAAGTTATTTTTACTTGCATTTATTTATTTGTCTGCATGCAAATGAATATAATTATTATTGAATATTCTATTTGTGTCTGTAAGGTCGTTGTATGTTGAAATTTTGTCATTTTGTTTGTACTTACTGGTTTCAATATTATATATATATATATATATATATATATATATATATATATATATATATATATATAATAAAAGTAAAAACACGTGTCTGGGATTTTAAATATATATTGATTTAGCCAACTCGTTTCGCATAGCTCATCAGGGCATAATACAATATATTACAACGTCAAAATGTCATGGAGATAACGTCATATCAATTATGACGTCATAACGTCAATAAATATTAAATTAAATTTAATTTGGGTTTAAATACATGTATAAAATGTTGTTCTTTTGCTAACCTAGCTGAAATATTGTTCGAAAATAGCTTATAAAATGGAAATATTTTAAATTTTGGTTCATTATGTGAACATTCATCTAAATGTTTACTTAAAGGCATCTGTCTTGTTGAGGGGTCTCGCATTTGTTGTTCATGGACAGATCGCCTATTTCTAAGTTTATCGCCAGTTTGGCCTATATAATATTGTTTGCATCCATTGCATACTAATACATAAATCACATTTTGTATATCACATGACATATTAGTTTTTATTTTGAACATCTTGCCATTAAAATCAAAAGAATTCCCTTCAATAATATAACCACACAGGGCGCATCTAGGGTCATTACATTTGGATACTCTTGGTTCTTGAGATGAAAAGTAAGATTTGGTTAACAGACGTTTTAAATTAGGTGGCTGTCGCTTACATTTTATTATCTTCTGATTTGAAATTATTTTATTCATAACCGGGTCTGTTTGTAAAATGTCAATGTTGTTTTTTAATACGCCAAACAGTTCTTTATTTTTTGGATTTTGTGTTGAAATAAATGGAATTATATTACTCTTGTCTTTTTGTGTTGATTTTGAAAGTAATTCATGTTTAGGGATGGAAAGTGCTTTTTTAATACCTGTATTTATAATAGATTGTGGATATTTTCTTTGAATAGGGGAATGTTTAAGTTCATTTAAACGTTTTAGTTTAAGTTTATCATTCGAAACTATCGTGCAGATCCGTTTCGCTAAAGTGAAAGGAATATTTATCTTTGTGTGTTTATTATGACACGAGGTAAAATTAAGATATTGTTTAGAATCAGTTTCTTTGTAATATATATCAGTATTAATTTCAGTATTGTTTTTTATAATCAATATATCAAGAAATGGTAACTCGAGTGTGCTTGTTTGCATTGTAAACTTGATATCCGAATGTAAGTTGTTTAAAATAGTATAAAAGTTTTGAAGTTCATGGGGAAATTTTGTCCAGAAAATAAAGCAATCGTCTAGAAATCTTTTCCAAAATGTTTTTAAAAAAGAAAGAAATTCATTATTATAAATTGATCCAATTCTTGCATATAGTTTTTGTTCTAAAAATCCCACTACCAATGTAGCGTATGTTGGCGCGAATTTAGTACCCATTGCAGTCCCTTTAGATTGGTTGTAGTACTTATCATCAAAATTGAAGTTATTATTTTCAAGTATTATTTTTATGCCTTCTTTTATAAACCGTTGCGAAAACCTTTCATTAACCGAATCTGGATATTTTTGAAGCCAATATTCAATAGCTTCTAAACCAAGAGTATGCGGTATATTAGAATATAAATTAATTACATCAAATGATACTAATGTACTTGACTCTGGAACTTGTGAAGGTATATGTTTTAGGAAATCTATGTTATTTGTTATATTGCTATTGACATATTTTACAAACGGTTTTAACAAGATATCCAATAAAGAACTTAAACGACTTGTTTCACAGTTAGTTCCAGCGACTATTGGACGAAAGTTTAAATCGTCTGGATCCATTAACTCTATATATTCTGAATTGCTATGTTTAATTGCATCCTGAATGATTTTACTTTTATGAATTTTTGGAAGACCATAAAATAGGCTTGTTTTCCATTCGAATTTTACTAAGAAATATATATATATATATATATATATATATATATATATATATATATATATATATATATATATATATATATATATATATATATATATATATATATATATACATATTCCAGCGCTGTATGGAAAAATGTTTGAGTGATTTACTCTTACATGAGTGCCTTGTAGTTATTGATGACATTTTGGTGTTTTTAGATACGTTTGAATTCCAACTTTAGCGACTAACTTTCGTTTTTCATAGACTTTAGGCACAATGGCCTAAAGCTTTAAGTGGCGAAGTGTGAGTTTTTCAACAATTCTGTGACATTACTGGGGCACATTATTTCAGAACAAGGTATTGCAACAGACCCTGAAAATACATCTTCCATTACTATATGGCATGTCCCAACAAACATTTCTCAGTTAAGATCTTTTCTTGGAACTGCATGTTTTTACCGACGTTTCATAAAAGACTATGCCAAAATTGTCCAGCCACTAAACTCTCTTTTGGAAGGGCACAGTCCAACTACTAAAAGTAAAACTCCCATTCCTTGGTCATTGGGCGATGCCCAGCAGGCCTCTTTTGACACCCTAAAGTACAAATTAACTTCTCTCCCTGTACTAGCCATTTTTTAGGGGCTGTACTCTTACAGCAACAGGAAGACTGCAAGCCGAGGACTCCGACGCAGTGAGCGCAACTATCCTGCACATATATTGGAATTCCTTGCATTGAAATGGGCTATAACAGGCACATTGCATGACTGTTTATATGCCACAACATTTACTGTTACAACTAACAATAACCCTTTAACTTATGTTATGTCTACAGCAAAGCTTGGAGCTACCTGTCAGCGATGGATCGCCGTTTTATCGATGTACAATTTTGACATTACGTACAGAGCTGGTAAACTCAAATTAGATTGCAATGGTCTGAGCCGGAGACCACAGTTGTTCTCTGATGCTATTTAAGCTATTTGTGAGTCTGTTTCGTTTCAGCTTCAAGCCGTTGAATGTCTGGCAGGTATATCTGCTTCAGAGATAGTTACTGTGGATGCAATACCTTCGGCTATATAGTAAACCAAAACATTGATAAGGGATTTTGATCGCTTATCACTTATTGATGAAGCATGTCGGGATGTGCATGATGATGTTGGCCATCAAGTGCTCGACAAGTCTCTTTGGCTTGCTCGACAGCGTTTTTCATTGACCAGGAATGGAAAACTGCATAGACAGCCATGTTTCTAACTGTAGGAGTTGTATTTGCAGAAAAACAATTGTTCCTTCTGCGAATCTAGTTCCCATTGAGACCTCCAGGCCTGCATTGATTTTCTTAAAGTTGATCAATGTACATGTGGTTATGAATATGTGTTGGTTATAACGGACCATTTTACCCGTGCCAGGGAAATCCCTTGTCGCAATAAGAAGGCGACCACAACTGCCAGGGCCCTGTTCGAACATTTTATTGCTCATTACCCATTCCCTGAGCAACCCCATTTGATCAAGACAGAAACTTTGAGAGTCAGGTCATCAAGGAAATTTGCAAATGTTCAGAAGATCCGGACCACACCTTTTCACCCCAAGGATAATCCATCAGCAGAGCGGTTTAACCGTACCTTGTTCCGCATGTTGGGTACTCTGTGTGATGAAAAGAAGTCAAATTGGAAAGACTACATCTCTTTATTGGTACAAGGATACAATGCTACGAAGAGCAGCTCCACTGGGTATTCCCCACATTTCTTAATGTTCGGGTGGCATCCAAGATTACCAGTTGATGCATATCTTGGCACATCTCCAGGACATGAAGGAGAGGTATGTCACTCTGCATACATTTCAAAATTGCAGGAACGCCTCAAATTTGCATGCAGAGTTTCTGGTGAGTGCGCCAAAAAACGTGCAGCACAAAAACGAAGCTCTGTATGACAGTAAAGTTAAACAGATTCAGATCTGCATTAATGATCTAGTACTTTTGACAGGTCAATCTTAAAGGCAGACATAAATTCGCTTACAAATGGGATAGAGAACTATATATTGTTCGAGATATCCCATATGAAGGCCAGACTGTGTACAGAGTACAGAGAGAGAACCGCAAGGGACTTATTCGAACTCTGCACAGCAACATGTTACTACCATTTGTTTTGATGCCAGAACCTGAGCAGTTAATACAAACTGTCCGTAAGGTCAGAATATATTCAAAGCCTAGTCAAGATTCTGGTAGTGATAGCGACAGAAGTTCAAGTTCTGATTATGTTGTACAAATATATAGGATTCCACAGAGAAGAAATACTAATACTCGTACTGCTGTAACTCCAGGCCCAGTGACCAGCATCAGTTTCCCCGCCATTTCTTATTCTTCTCCATGTCACTACTGATTCTATTTTACTGCCCAGTCCAAACAACCAGTCAGTCACAGGCATTTATTCCACTCCTGTAGACAGTCCGGTGGGCTCACCTCTCTCCCACTAATCAAGTTCTAGTAATAATTCTCTTACCCCGTCTATACATGAAAATTTTCCAGCTAGCAGACCCGTACGCCAACGTCGCCCACCAGACCGGTTTGGCGAATGGCATTTTGCACAGACTGCAGAGTATTTTGTTTAATGTATCAACTTTGTTTCAATTTTCATATAATCGAGTTTGGTGTTTATAACCTCTAACGGTTGCATACCTACCGAGTCCAGTTTTGCTTATAAATTTGTATTTAAGTGTACATATCATTATTTGTACGATTTCAAGCTTTGCGAATTCTATTTTTTGTATTAAGTAAAAGTGATTTTGAACAGACACCATATTAACTATTTGAATTTGTTTATTTCATAAAATCAATGTTAAATATGGGAATGTTTTATTTGAAATGCATGAAAACCATATTAATCTTGTTTTAAACTTGTGTTTGTTTGTGCATCAGATAAATTTGTTTAACGTTTTTATGAATTTAAAACATTTTCTTATTTTGTCTTTTTATTTGTTACATTTTGTCATGAATTACGGTCATGTAATTCGGGAGACAACTCTTCTAAATATTGCATTAAAGTTAAACATTAGTTACTCCCCTTTGACTATTATGTTTTTCATAATAGAACCATGTACTTGTGTGTATCATTTATGTGTTAAGTGTTATTCGAGGTTCGTTGTTGTTTTTTTAGTTAGGCCTGCCTTATTTATCTTTCAATCAGGTCGTGCCTTCTATTCAATTGTACTTGTTGTTATGGTTGTAATTACAACATATTTCCTCTTCTGGGAAAAAGTTATTTGAGAATTCAAATGTCTGGAGACATTTTGAAGAAGGGATGAACTGTGTAGGATAGGTCACTCTGTTTTACTATGTGTGTCTATGTCTCATGTACTAGTGTTTATGTCCCTTGTCTGTATGTGTCCGTTTGCTTCTCTTGTGCGATTCAGTCCCTTGTCATGTGTGCGTCAAGCCATATACTGTGATATCATAAATGTTTTGTCCAGTAAAAATGAGAGAAACCACATATACAAGATTTGTATTGGTTCATTATAAATCCCCACTGCAATTGATTGCAAATTCCTGACCATGCTTTATTTTGCTCTTTAGCTGTCGCAAGACAAACTTTGTTAAAAGCAACATTGCTTATATTCTACCAACCTGGTGAGTTTGAAGTTATTTGTATTTGCATGTATTTATGTGTCTGCATAGCAAATAAAATCCCGATATACTTTTGGACATAAAAACATCAGAACCTTGGAAGGGCGTTAGTTATTTCCGACCCCTATCCCACTGCATTAAGATTTATTTCCGCGAAACATCTATTTTAATGTATGTGTTGCTGTTCTTTAAAATTTTCTCAAAAAGATCAAACTATGTAGTAATGTTATTCATTCGATAGTCATTATTGTTTTGCAAATGTCAATGAAATATATGTGTTAAGCTTTCTCGAATAAAAATATGTGTTTACGAAAACACGATTTTATTACAAGTCAGTGTTGTTCATTACCCGGAAATTGATTATGTGAGTGTCTTCCTTAATTGAATATTATTATCAAATGTCGATTGACTTCAACAAGTATATACATATAGTACACTTCTGGCGTTGATGTCCACTAAGTTGTTAACACTCCTGTACATCATGAAAACTTTGGCCGTTTTACGTCTGGATTCAAGTGTTGTCAAACCGAGTTTGTTCATCATTGCAGAAAGTTCCGAACAAGCACAAAAAAGATGTTCAAACCTTGTGGCTTCATGTTCTACTGCAACTCCATCTGTTTCATGCACTTCTGTCAACACTTCCGAAATGAACATTCTCTACCCACCCTACCGGCAGTTTCACAAGCACAGATTCATGGCCAAAATCCAATAAATGGCATGTTTTTGGAGATGTACTTAACGTGCAGAACCTCAATATCTACGCACAACCACCACAGTAAACCAAACGCGCAGTATATATTCCAAATTCTAATATAAACATCATTCAATTCTTTACACGTGCTGACACACTGCGAAGACGTGAGCGACTGCACTGGCCTTGACATGTTACAACGGCTATCAAGTTTTGCCTTTAAAATGTTTTCATTTTCTGTAATACAGTATTAAAGTTTTGTTGCAGAAATAAAGAAGGAAGAGAAAGAAACAGCGTTATTAAATAACATTAAATGGCACTACTTTTCATGTTGAGGAACATTGCTATTTTTAGAAAGATTGATACACAATTAACGAATGCAGCGGCTCCAGGGCGTATCGATTAGTTTTAATTATTTCTTGAAAAAACGGGGTGAATGGTGTCAGTAGTATGATAAACAGAAAAACAGGTTACTGTCTGATCGTTTTGTAATATATAAGGCTAAAACCTGTTATTATCTCTGTCTGTCTCTTTTTTTCTCTCTCTCTCTGTCTCTCTCTCTCTCTCTGTCTTTCTCTGTCTCTCTATCTCTCTCATTATATTCTCACTCTGTCTCTCTTATTATATCTCTATCTGTATCTCTATCTCTATCTATGTCTTGTCTGTCGTCTGTCTGCTGTATGTTGTCTGTATGTCTGTTGTCTGTCTGTATGCGGTAGCTGTCTCTACGTCGTATCGATGATCATACGAGGATAGGAGAGATACTATCAGATATAGATAGTATATATAAGAAAAGGTAGTATAGGATATCTAGATAGAGAAAGATAGATCTATAGGGGTTATATATAAGAGATATAGATACTCATCTATCGATCTCTCTATCATCTAGCATCCTCTCTGATATTTAGTCTCTTGTCTCTCTTTCTCTTCTCTCTCTGTCTCTCTCTGTCTCTCTCTGTCTCTGTCTCTCTCTGTCTCCTCCTCTATCTCTCTCTCTCTCCTCTATGTCTCTCTCTCTCTCTCTCTCTCTCTCTCTCTCTCTCTCTCTCTCTCTCTCTCTCATTCTCTCTCTCTCTTCTCTCTCTCTCACCCTCTGATAAACAGAAAACAGGTTACTGCCTGATTGTTTTGTAATATATCAGGCTGGAACCTGTTATTCTCTCTCTCTCTCTCTCTCACTCTCTCTCTCTCTCTTTCTCTCTCTCTCTCTCTCTCACAGCGAATTCGTCATAGTTAACCTCTCTTAGACCGCAAACGACTGTTTGTGGTGATATCTTCAAATTTATTTTCCGAGTGAGAAACGACATGGGGACATGAGATAAATGATACCGGGGACATTCTGAGAGTTTTGGTACTGAGGACTTGTCCCCATAAATTGATTTACTGAAAGTTTGATCATTCTTCAAGAATCTATCAATATCGTATACATTGTGTACCTCCGTCCGTCCGAAACTGGATCGCCTACTATTCGGGGCTGGGTGTGCGAAAAATAATTTAAAAAGGCAATGGCTTGTCGTACGGCCCCGTACGGCTAGACAAGAGGCTAGCCGTACGGCCCCGTACGGCTAGATAAGAGGCTAGCCGTACGGCTCTGTACTTAAAGCCTTTCCTATGGAGATTGTCCAGCCGTACGGCTTATAATATATAGAATTGTCATTCAGTGCTGTTAATCAGTAATAAGTTTGCTTAAGGTCAAGTTTAAAAAATTCTTCATCTGTTACGGCATCCTTTTATGTAATACGATTGCTTATTTGAATATTTGAATATTAGTCGACGTTCCTAAGTGAGGTGTAAAGATCTGTTTTAGTGCGTTGCAGCATCGATATTATGAAATTCAATGACGGCAGCCATCAAAGGTAGTTCTCAGAAATTGTGTTACACAAATAATTTGATACGGTTTCTAATTTGATTCTTTAATTAGTCGACGTTCCTATGTAAGGCGTGAAAACTGTATTTAATTAGTTGCGGCATCGATATTATGAATTTCAATGATGGCAGCCGTCAAAGGTAGTTCTCAGAAATTGAGTTACACAAATAATTTAATGATCTTTTAGACAATTGATAAATAGATGGTTTCATACAAGCAATATATCAGTTCACTGAAAATGGTCGTGTATTTTACTGTTGGGGAAAAATTCTCCTCTTATGGTGCATTAATAGGCAAAGTTGAACAGTACCAGCGTTCACATTGTGTACAGTTTAACAGGAGTAAGAAACTAGATGTGTGTGTTGCGACCTGTGTCTCGGCTGGTTCCATTACCATTGTGCAGCAATATCGGATACTCCTAAAACGAAGTTATGGCTATGCGGTGAATGTTCTAGATAAAGGTTATAGATTGTCTGATACACGCTTGAATACGTTTTTACGACTTTAAATTCACAAGATGCACATTCTCGATGTAAAGAAGTTGTACTTTACAAAAGATCTAAAAACTAGACGCGTTCGCATTACGATCTGTCTCTGACAAATGTATGATTCTGTAAATTATGTGAGTCGCATTCTGAGAAAACTGGGCTAAATGCATGTGCGTAAAGTGTCGTCCCAGATAAGCCTAAGCAGTCCGCACATGCTAATCAGCGACGACACTTTCCGCTTATATGGTATCCCTGATAAATCTGGGATGGCACTTTACGCACATGCATTAAGCCCAGTTTTCTCAAAACGCGGCTCATGTATTATTTCTTTATTTGTCATACATGCGGACAACAAAGACACGGATAAGCCTGTGTATTCACACTGTTTAATCAGCGTCTTTGTTGCCGCTGCATCATTAATAGAATGCACACATCAAAAAGCAATCACTTTCGTTCCGTTGATTTATTTGTTTGCATAGTCGACATTACATGTCGTGAAATGGTGCCATATATTGTGAAAGTAGGGTATATAACTTCATTTTGTATATGCTTTTGTCAAGTGCTATAATCTGAAAGCAATACAATCATATTTAATTGTTTTCTTTCTATAATGCTTTTTTTTTAATTTCTGTAAATTTACGTTTCACATTTTCTTTTATCCTTTATCCTTATCACGTAAAGTTTCCTTTTATGTGTTTTGTTATAAACGTTTCTCGTTGTGATGTCGCAATTTTCATTCACGTAGTTAATATTATTTACTATATATTTATTGAATACATTTGATATTTGCATGTACAATACGTATTTATATACTCCATAACTGTGATTTCTATTGATTGCTGTAATTGTTGTTTTGCGGAATAAATTTACATTTATATATCTCCCTTGTTTACACTTTTTATATACTATACACGTATCGGATTTCCAACCACGGCGAAACATAAACCAGATTGCAAATTCCGTGACGACGACTAAAAGAACGAGTCTTAAGGCTAGAAATTTCGGAATCTGCACGTAGATCAATACTTAATCAATATATTTATGTGTCATAACAGCCGTACGACTAGACAATCTCCATAGGAAAGGCTATACGTACAGAGCCGTACGACTAGCCACTGCCATTTAAAAAATCGAAAAAATATTAAAAATATTTTGAATTCATATTCGTGCTCGCAATACATTTCCATTTGAGAAAAGCCCTTGTATTTGCCTTACCGTTCGTTCGTCCCTACGACTTGTACTCGTAGACGATATTTGATAGTAAATGGAACAAACCAACATATTATCTATAAACATTTCGAGGGGTGAACGGAAGACTGTTGTAACTCATATTAAACAAGGCTATTGTCAAGCAATATGGTCCCCTACTGGCTCCACCATTGTCAAAAATTCCACCATTTTCAGATTTATTAATTTTGGGTGCCATAGCAACAACAATTTTTGACGTAGGAACAAAATGAAATGAGGTGCATAATGTCCATATTGCCATCTATCCATGTTGCAAGTTTTATGAAAAATATTAAGAACTTTTTAAATTATCGCAGGATCCAGTAAAGTGTGACAGACAAACTCACAGACAGACGCATAGAGCGCAAACCACAAGTCCCCTCCGGTGAAACCGGTACGGGACAATAAAGAAGGAGATACGACAGTTTTCCGTTCAGCCCGCGATTTACATCTTATGTCACGTCGACAACACGAACAGGTTCAATGTTGATATAACAACCTAAATGCAGATTCGCAGGTTCAATCCCTGGCATAATAACCCATAACGCAGATTGAAACCCAGCATAGTATCAACAAACAGATTTGATTATCGGGATTTAAACTAGACTACGCTATAATAAGTGACAATAGCAAATCATCACTAATGCATGCCAAACAAACAACCACAGAAAAAAAAAGCAACTCCACAAATCTTTAACAGTTTAATTTCGATTCAAAGCATTCTATCTTTATTAGAATTTTTAACAAACTTGACAGTGCTCTATTGTCCAAAGTTAAAACCAATGTCTAAAAGGTGTAGTAGTCTTTGTTTTCATCCATAATAAAAAACATTCTATATTTTAATCAGAAGTAAACTTGTTGATGTGAATGTATGAAGTGTACCCAGGAGATGCACTCAAACAACAACAATAGGGTAAATAAATGAGGTCAAATCCTCTTAACAAAACCTTTTTGGCATGTTAAACGTGTCAGATATACTAAACAACAATTAATTCACTTTTCCAGTCTTAAGATTTCAAGTTTAAAAAATCAATGGAAGAAGGAAATATATGTTATAAATAGAACTTTGTCACAGACGTGACGTATACCCCCACATGCAGCATTGGCACAGACTATTTTGCATGCTGTCCAATGATTATAAACAAACGTACAGAGTAATTTTAAAATCTCACAATGAATGACATAGTTATGGCCCGGACAAGATCATTTATGGCCATTTTTTAACTTTGAACTCAAAATGTGACATTGACCTTGGAGATATCGACGTAATTCTTTTGCATGACACACCGTCCAATAATTGTGAACAAATAAACAAAGTAATTTTAAAATCTCACAATTAATTACATAGTTATGGCCTCGACAAGATCATTAATAGCCAATTATGACCTTTAAACTAAAAGTGTGATCTTGATGTTGCAGATATCGACGTAATTCTTCAGTATGACACGCCTTGCAATGATGTTGAACCAATGTGCCAAATTTTTTTTAAATCTCACAGTGAACGACATAGTTATGGCTCGCACAAGCTCATTTATGGCCATTTTTGACATTTGAACTCAAAGTGTGACCTTGACCTTGGAGATAATGACGTCATTCTTTCTTGCGACACACCGTCAAATAATGGTGAACAAATGTGCCAAATGATTTTAAAATCTCACAATGAACGACATAGTTATTGCCCGGACAAGCTCATTTATGGCCATTTTTAAACTTTGAACTCGAAGTGTGACCTTGACCTTGGAGACATTGACGTAATTATTTCGCGCGACACACTGTCCAATGATGGTGAGCAAATGTGCCAAATAATTTTAAAATTTCACAATGAACTACATAGTTAAATGACCCGGAAAAGCTCAAATATGGCAATTGTTTAACTTTGAGCTCTAAGTGTGACCTTGACCTTGGAGATATCCACGTAATTCTTTCTCGCGACACACCGTCCAATGATGGTCGACAAATGTGCCGAATGATTTTAAAGTCCAACAATTAATGACATAGCTATGGCCCGGACAATCTCCTTTATGGCCATTTTTTACCTTCGAACTCGATGTGTGACCTTGATCTTGGAGATATCGACGTATTTTTTGCGTGAAACACCGTCCCATCATGGTGAACAACTGTGCTAAATAATTTTAAAGTCTGACAAAAAACAACAAAATTATGGCCCGGACAAGCATTTGAACTTTAAACTCAAAGTGTGACCTTGACCTTCGAGATAATGACGTAATTCTTTCGCGCGACACACCGCCCAATGATGGTGAACAAATGAACCAAGTCATCTTAAAACCTAACGATACATGACTTAGTTATGGTCCGGACAAACTTTCGGTTAAAAACGCACAAAGTGACACCGTGACCTAGCTTTTGACCCGGCATGACCCATATTAAAACTTGACCTAGACATTATCTAGATACAACTTCTGACCAAGTTTGGTGAAGATCGGATGAAATTTTCGAGACAGACAGAACGACAGACAGACCAACAAAGTGACTCCTACATGTATAAAGCCCCCATTACCAGTAATGGGGGTATAATAAATCACTGGTATTTGACTGAAAGTTAGACTTAGAAACAATACAAGTACTATCAGAAACAAATCCTATTAGAGAATATTCAAACCCGTATCATGGTCTGAATAAGAGTATAACAAAAGAAATCCTCTATTCAAAACAACATAGATATAATGATAATTAGAGAACATTTTATCATAATGAATGGTATAAGAAGGTTTTACATTTGTTCAACATATATTTGACAATAGAACAAAACGATTTTACACTTTTAATGAGATCAACCGAATTTACAATGTTTGTTATGCGCATATCTTGAAATACAATCAATTAATAACAATTATTCCTCATGAAAAAACAGCTGAACTTCAGAGAGAAGCACCAATCAATATTTTATTTTCTATAGACATCAAATTGAAACTCTAAATGAAAACAACGGAATGGTAACACATGGCAAAGTTTCTAGAAGCTTATATTGAGACACAGAAATGGCGAAATATATTTACTCTTCCATACAAATGCACCACTCATACTGCATTAACATCTTTTCAGTACAAACATCTATTTAGACTTTTATCAACAAATAAGTACCTATACAAATACATTGCAGCTTCAAACAACATTTTTCAATGTTTTTCCTATACATGTATATGTCTATATAAAACTGGTGACCCCATTGAAGCCAAGTTTTGTCACAAGGGGCATCATTTCAACAACATTTTAAAGGACTGCTTTATGATGCTACAAACCAAAAATAAAAGCTCTTGTCCTTGAGTTACAGACAAGAAGCTTTTTAAATGTTTCCCTGAATTATTCTACATTATGTAAAACTAGTTACCCACAGGGCGGAGCTAATTTTGACCCCAGGGAAATTATTTCAAATGAAATGAAACTTAAGGTAGCACAGACAAACTAATGGACGAACTTACGGAAAGTTCAATCATTATTTGCCGGGGGGCATAATAAATGCTCTAGGATTTGTTGTCTTCTATGATATTAAAATTCTATGTTTTTGAAAAGAACAAGAGCTGTCAGAAGACCGCGCGCTCGACTTTTCGAGTGTTTGACAGTATAACGTAAGCCATCATGGGGAAATTGTTCATATTCAATAAGGTCAAGGTAATATAGTCATATTCAAACTGGAAGAGAACTATAATTGAAACATATTGATCGCTTTTGTTTTAAAGAAGTTGTACAGTATAGACGATTCGAAGTTCAGGTATATTTTCCACAATCTATTGAACATTTGTAAAGACATAAAAAAACTAATAAGATTGTATTTCAAGTTTGATAGCACTAGCTTGGGTGGGAATCTTTGGACGGTCTTTTGTGTTTATGGGGGTAGATTCTGGGGTGGTGCATGGGAGATGGTTTTGGTGGAGTCCAATGTGGTATGTCAGGTAAGTGTTGTTTTGTCAAAGTATGAATCAAATCTGATCATTAATAAAGAAGTTATGGCAATTTAAGCAAAATTTAATAATTTGACATTGAGAGTCAATGTCATTCAAAGGTCAAGGCCAAATTCAACTTGCCAGGTACAGTACCCTCATGATAGTAAGAAAGTATTTGAAGTTTGAAAGCAATAGCCTTGATACTTTAGAAGTAAAGTGGATCTAAACACAAAATTTAACAAAATATTAAAAGTTACTAAAACAAAAAGGGCCATAATTCCGTTAAAATGCCAACCAGAGTTATGCAACTTGCCAAATCGTGATACATCAGCTATCTCGGATTCCTCCGTAAGATAGGCCTCGTGGCTAACGGTCGCCATATTGCCTTGTATTACTTCTTTACTACCCAAAAGGTTGTCAGTCTATCGTTATGAGGCTGTATACGATGCGCGTTGAACTAGCGCCAAACTTTTTACCGAAACTTTGATATTAAGAGCACTATTAACGTTTATTTGTGTTGCATTTTGACCTATTATCCAAGTGATTTACTTTTCCATTATTATTTAATCACCCTATCATCCAATTTTTAAGATGAAATTACGGTGTTTACAAAACCAACCAAACCGAAAGTGAAACTGGATGCATTACGTTTCGCGATGTAAACATTAAATATTTGTTCAGTTTGAGGAAGCGAATCGATAATAGACGTTGGAATATGTATGCAATACAGACTATCATTGCCAATTGTAGTACTGGCTAAAAAATACCTTTTATGACAGGTCATGTATAGAACGTTAATCAAATAGTAACCATAAATCACTACAAATGTCTGCGGTGTTCATTAATATAATTAATGCACGTTTCTGATCTAATTGCCTGTATCTAGTTGTAATTACCATGATATTGATAAAAATAAACGTTTTTTTCATAAATTAACATTACATGTTTTATTTTTATCATTTAGGGAATAAATAATTGTATCATTATCGTCATTAAATATTCTGAAAATAATCTAAATTATCATGATTACTTTAAAGTAGAATTTTTAAATTTTACTCATTTTTTTTAATGAATTTCCACATTTGCTTGATTCAAAATAAAATGTATTAATAAGGGTTTCAGTTGTTAGTTTTAACCCATTTTTAGTTCGATTAAATTTAAATTACTAACTACGTACATGTATGTGAAATGCTCTTGAGTTCGTTTCCTGGGCCTAGAACCAGTGCTTGGGTGTCTCTTGGAGATTTCTTAACCAGTGACCTCCAGATCATTAGGTGGACACCACATCCATTACACATCAGCGACCTTTAGTTAGTAATTTACTTTAGTATTGCAGCATTATATAATATAATGTTGCTACATATTTTTGGAAAATGATTAATGTGCAGTACTAAATAAATCTAAATACATACAATTTTAATTGTGTATATTGTGTGATTATTAGTTACAAATTCCCTTTGTACAGGTATACTGGATTATAAAAGACTGATGAACATTAAATTGACAACTCATCTCCCCAACGATACTAAGTGTGGCCCATTCTCAGAACAAACCCATAGTCAGTGAGAAAACTACAGTGTAAAAAGACCACTTGATTGTGACAATTATGGCTGACCAAGCAAATGTTATCATTTAAAATAAAGAAAACTTCCAGTTCAATATACATTTTATATCAATTATGACATTGACCAACACAGAAAATAATTATAAGGGTGATTTTCCCAAAATTGACTGTTACAATTGCTCTACTCTACTTTGTCTGAAAATAAAAGTCCTAAATGATGTAATAGAAACATACATATTTAATTTTTAGTTTTACAAGGATATATATATATATATATATTTATATATATATATATATATATATAATATCTTTTTATCGATGGTCAATCAATTTAAGTTTAACTAATATATACATACACATTATATACATGTGTATGCTTTGATTTTTATGTCCCCCACTATAGTAGTGTCTGTTGGTTGGTTGGTTGGTCTGTTTGCGCCAACTTTAACATTTTGCAATTACTTTTGCTATATTGAATATAGCAACTTGATATTTGGCATGCATGTGTATCTCATGAAGCTGCACATTTTGAGTGGTGAAAGGTCAAGGTCAATGTCATCCTTCAAGGTCAGAGGTCAAATATATGTGGCCAAAATCGCTCATTTTATGAATACTTTTGCAATATTGAAGATAGCAACTTGATATTTGGCGTGCATGTGTATCTCATGAAGCTGCACATTTTGAGTGGTGAAAGGTCAAGGTCAAGGTCATCCTTTAAGGTCAGAGGTCACATATATATGGCCCAAATCGCTTATTTTATAAATACTTTTGCAATATTGAAGATAGCAACTTGATATTTGGCATGCATGTGCATCTCATGGAGCTGCACATTTTGAGTGGTTAAAGGTCAAGGTTAAGGTCATCCTTCAAGGTCAGAGGTCAAATATATGTGGCCCAAATCGCTTATTTTATGAATACTTTTGCAATATTGAATATAGCAACTTCATATTTGGCATGCATGTGTATCTCATGGAGCTGCACATTTTGAGTGGTGATACATGATACATGATACATTTGTCTTCTCTTTTTTATAGATTGGGGTCATATTTGTAAAGAAGAATGCAAAATATAAAAGCATTATGACAAGGTACATAGAAAATATTTGAGGTTGTACACACACTTTAACATAGATTTATCAATAATATGCAGATTCAAAGTTGAAAAACGGCCATAATTCTTACAAAATCCTTGATACAGTTGTCTGCTATAGTTTATAGATTGGGGTCATGTTGGTAAAGAAGTATGCGAAATATAAAAGCAATATGTCAAGGGACATAGATAATATTTGAGGTGATACGCAAACTTTAACATTCCAACGCTCACGCTCACGCTAACGCCGACGCAGGGATGAGTAGGATAGCTCCACTATATATATATTTCATATAAAAGAGTCGAGTTAAAAATAGGCCTATACAAAAAGGTTAATTATGGTGATGCCAACAAAAGGGTAATACAAATAGTTCAAAGTCTGTTTTATGAAAAAGAGAATACATGTAAAATGATGAACAAACTATTTTTAGACAATGTCACTGCATCAATGGTACACAGGTGATACTAGATACTTAATATTCTCCATTATCAAAATATTAATCACACAATAACATTGTTGCACTGTAACACCTCTATCTATTCTTGATTGTTTGTTAAAATGTAGACATGCACTTCGTTTCCTAATATTAAATTTAAAAAAAAACATCACATAATTGGAAGGTAGCTCATATTTATGTATGCTCAACATGTGATTTCAAATGAGCACTTTAAAAACTAAAATGGATTTACTCAATAGATTAAAGATTTAATCTAATATGAGGATCCATGTGTACTATACTATCACTGCAATTTCCACACCTGATACATAAGTATGATTACACACAACCAATTTTAAAACGTCATAACACACTAATCTTTAGTTTCTCAGGGTTGTACATGTATGTTCATCCTTACTTACACATAGATGATTTCACTGTCATTGCCTGCTTTAATTGTTGTTGGGCCATGGTCCACACTTGATGCTTAATGCTTAACCATGGAATTCCTTTCACAATACTGTTTTTAATAGCCTTGTATTATCAGATTTAGTGGGTGGTTTCTTCTCTCTAAAGGCCTAAAGCACTAACGGCTTCAGTGTTGCCTTCTCTTCATCTGTCGACTTCTTCTTCGGATTTCCTGAAACAACATCAATGGTAAATTAACCAATTTCAACTTAATCTTTAAACGTTTCTGTATTTTACTTTTTTACATCATGATCTTTTAGATTTGGTAGCATATTCAGATTTAAGGATCATTCTAGCAGACTCATTTTGTAACAAGAGTGTCAAACTGTCACAAGATACGCCCTTTAGAAGGTTTCGGACAACTTGTCACTTTCCTCAAAATCGTGGAAAGCACGAACAAAAACCGGCGAAACAAGTGTAGCATATCACAACTAATGGACTTGGGTAAAAGACACAGTGGTTATTGATTTAAACGCACTAAGTGACCCTGTGACCTATTTTTTGACCCGGCATTACCCTTATTTGAACTTGACCTAAATATCATTTAGACACAACATCTGACCAAATTTGGTGAAGATCGGATGAAAACTACCGCTACTTCAATTAGAGAGCGGACACTATGCTGAATCCTTGAAATGCATTAAGACTCGGCATGACCCATATTTGAAATTGATCTAGATATCATTTAGACACAACTTCTGACCAACTTTGGTGAAGATCGGATGAAAACTACTTCAATTTGAGTGCGGACACCATGCTAAATTCTTGAAAAGCAATATGTGACCCCGTGACCTAGTTTTTGACCCGGCATGACCCATATTCAAACATGAACTACATGTAGATATTGTCTAGATACAACTTCTGACCAAGTCTGATGATGATCGGATGAAAACTGCATGAATTAGAGACCGGACACTGCTGTGGACGTCGCCCGCCAAGGGTGATCTTATAATACGCCCCGATTTGAACGGGCAAATAAAAACTGTGAGTAGAATTTCCAAGATTTCTCAAAATAACAAACTTTCTTAAAAAACTCACTCTTGCGCTTCTTCACGGCTGGTTCTCCATCTGAGTCGCTGGAATCTGAGTCGCTGGAATCTGAGTCGCTGGAATCAGCTTGATCTGTTTGATCAAAACAATAAAAAAATATTTCTAGTATGTGCACGTGAAGTACAAAGGACTAACTAGTAAAATGTTTTTTTATGCATGTTGTTCATGATACGGTCACCACATTCTTAATTTCAAATTAATCATGCAATCTGTGAAACCATTCATACCAATAATGTTGTCAGTTGTTTACAGTGCCAACAACTGACCAAAAGAATTAAATAGAATTAAGAATATTTGAGTTTTCCCCGGCTAATCAGAGGGCACAAACAAACTTAAACATTTACGCTTATGTTGCACTAATGTATGGTAAGTATATATAAAGTTGAACACATCTCTTTGATGAACGATGATGCATCTTCAAGCTATAACGGTAAAGGTGCGTTTGTACCTGATGATGAGCTAGGTTAAACTTACATTTGCCAAGTTCATCAATAGGTGTTATGCTTACCATCTTTGTAATCAGGATCTTGGGCAGAATCATCGAAATGGTACTGATCTTGTGGATGATTTTCTGAATGCTTAGTTTTCAATATAACTGAAAATAAAAGTACAAGGAAATCAATAAAATTAGTTTACACAAAAGATACATCCACTGACATATAAATAATGGCTATTGTATTGATTTTCTTTGTTAAGATGCACAATTGGTATGAAGTTTGGATGAATTTGCTTAAAACTCGAGCTATAATTAAAGATGAATAAATACCCACACACATTACCTTGATAGAGTTATCTAGCCATGATATTTGATATGCGTAGTGCAAAATGCCATTATAATGGGACACCTAAGTCTTTTCTTGTCTGTCTGGATTTTACTGTTTTCAACTGTATTTCAGTCATATCACAGTGGTCAGTTAACGTTGTCCCACACGAATCCTGGGAGTTAACCATAAAAATGTGCACATACATGTCAAAAACTGATAGCTGCCCTACTTAATTCAGGGGTGGGGGCGAATTGCTGTAGAAATCATTTCAAATCACCATGTGAGTATATCGCCGGACCGGGAATCGAAAGTTGACCCCCTTGGACTCCTGATTAGTAGTCTGGAACATTGCCAACTAAGCTATCTGAGCCAGCTGGGACACCACAGACTGAGACGCGATGTGACAAGCATGATATCTCCATTTCCCCCTTTGGGGATGTAAATATATGCTAGATAAATTTTCAATGAGAAAATTTAAAACAGAGGTCATTTAAAACTTTTTGGCAAGAAAGATCTGTTTCAGAATACAACACTCCAGGGCTGGTATATTTGGAATGTTCTCTTACAGATATAACCTAAGAAAATTATTAAAATACCTAAAAAAAAATTGAGCAATATCCTTGTTATGTGTGTGCTTTTGGCTTATTTGTGGTTAAATCTAAAACATAGTTCTAACATTGTAGTTAGGTTTTTTATCGTGTGAGCATAGTTTGATGAATTTAAGTTGTAATAGAAAAATCAATCAACAATTTTCATCTAAGAGAATTTGAATTTTAGATTTATCTTAGAATATTTTAGATGACCGACCCAGGTCTATTATCATCCAGTTCTTATAGTTATTGGGCAGATACAATACAAGCATCCCTTGAATTATCACTTTTAGCTTTAACCATAGTCGTATGTGATGGGATGCACTGTTAGCAGACGACCTGTATTTTGCAAGAAAGCGTATGTCTTTAAGTACAGGCGACCGTTTCATCAATCATCGCATGACAAATTTAGAACATGATACATAATTCAATGAGCCAGTATTACTGAATGCCATAGTGTCATATTATTTATCTTAAGTAAACGTATTCATTTAATTGTTCCCTCAACCATGGTCTAAATTTCAGTGCATATTACTCCACAGCCTGAATATTTTCGGGTTTCAAAATGTAATCGTAAATTAAGATTGTCATGATATCATTGATGAAATGGCCCCCAGGATATTTATTCAAAGATCACCTGGTTGTTTCCTTGAGTTCGTTGCACGAGCCCCATTCCCTGGCTATTCAACAGAATTCAGCACCTGAAACGCAACAAATACCACACATTGCACATCAGCGATATACAAATAGATAGGTAACAATTATACATGTATTTTCAAACCCGTTGTTTAGATTTTTATCAGAGCTAAACTTATAGCTGAACTAGATATATGTCCTGAATTGTAACGACACAAATGCCCAACATAATTTCTAAATGAGTGTTGTGGCAGGCATTATATCACACAAAAAAATTAAAATAAAAGAGCGTCCTAGCTAAACCTCACATTTACTTTCATTCATGCGAAAAACACTTCAATTTGTCACTGCGACCTTGATATTTGAGCAAGCTACATGATTCATGCATGCAACATGTCTTCTGATCCTTTAAACAGTCTTTAGTTTAGTATTTGCAGTTTTCATGTTTGATATCGAACATAGCCAAACAAATATAGACAATTAAATGTCACCAAAGGAAGACTTACCGGGTAAGGAACCGCATCAGATTCTGCTCCAGAGTCTTAATCCGTTATAAAGCCATGCTGAAAATGTAACAAACTATCATAAGCTGAAGTATTTTGGTATTTTTAAAATAAGCACTGACATTAGCCTATAAACGACAGCTATTACAAAAATGATTCAAACCACTGCACATGGATTTGAAGATTGTTTAGACCAATATTGAGAAACTCACCTCTAGAACAGTAAGAAACAAGGGATGTTAATACTTTACTGCTAATAACTTTTTAGCGTTTGCCGACCAACCTTCATAGTAATTATATGCGCAATTTTGCACTTTGTGACTGCGTTATGTATAAATCAATAGCTTCTCTACACAATAATCCAATCCAAGCCACGGCCGAGAGGAAATGACAGCATAGTTGAATAATTTTAGAAACCTATCAACGTTGACATTCATGACTTTCTATTATGGTCTTTGGTAAAAGGTATTTTCTGAATTTCAATTCTATGTGCATTTAAGGTTGAATTAAAAAATCCAAAATTGACCCTTGTGAGTTTTTGCTTTTGTTTTACTACTGTATTGTAACCATTGTAACTGGTCAGATCTTACAACAGGACGTCATGACTATGCTTAGTGATGAAATGAAAAAAACATCAAACATGGATATTTTACGAAAACAAGGTTTCAAATGAAGGAAACAAAGATACCATTTACAGTAACCTTGATCTAGTGGAACCAAAAGTAATCCAAACCCTCAATCGTCTTATAAGCTACCTATTATTCATAACTTAAGCTAATGAGCAAATCACCTTTCATTTTCTTTTTTCTGTGTCAATGACCTTTCCTTGATCCCAGTGATCCAAAAATGGATCCATACAGTATCTTCATAATTTTATAGGCCAACCAAGTTCTGTTTGAATACCTTATTTCTAAGTGCAGTTAACACAGCATTATGTTACACATGTGTACAATATACCATATTACCAATCAAGGAACATAATTCTGCCAAAATTGATCGAATCACAAAATCTGAACATTATGCGCTGGACCACTGATGACAATGGTTTTGTGAACATATGTTTGACATCTCTATAAAAATGTTGGCGGAGTTGCGCACAGAAGAAACTGTTCATGTACGCCTACCTGCCTGCCGATATTATCCATTTTGATAACCATGTTTCCCTGGTTAAAACGATCAGAAAAAATACCATTATGTTGTCTGCCCCGTGCTGTTGTTTGTCACACTGAGCAGCAAGTCGGAAACCAGAGTCATCTCTCACAGCAAAAAACTCCATCTGACCGCTCTGTTGTTGACAGGTGCCTTTCAACATCAAACGGGAAAGATAATAAATATGTACAATATAGTATAGATTTGTAACATGAAGGTACTACTGGGTTCATATCCAAGAGCTACAACCACTGGAGATGAGCACAACACACTGCATCACTACTGTTGACACTTATAATGGATTACCGATATAATGATTGATGTTAATAAAGATACAGATAAAAATCTCTACTATGTATTTGCATAAACACAATTGCAGGATTTGAACCACTATCATTGTTCTCCTAAGTCTGCCTAATTAATTCCTGAGCAATTGTTCCGAAACCTCATGACGCTGATAAGTTGTTATATAAATACGAAAATTGTATCTTTTCTAAACTTATGAAAATAGAACAGTTAAACAATACTGAATACTCACTCACAGCAAACTGTTTTTGTAGTGACTATGCCAAGCTCAATACAACCAGGCCTAACCAATTAGTAGTGCATGATTTTTCTCATTAACTGAAATTCCCTTTTTTATATGATCATATAAATCTAAACAAATTCAACATTGAATCACACTAGTGTTTGCTTTAGCTGAAAAACATTGACAACTTGTCACCACTACAGAAATGTCCCCACTAACTGGAGAGTGAGAGAAAGAGTGTTTGTGAAACACTATGCCCTCCCCCACTCAGTATGTATTTGACCTTTGACCTTGAAGGATGACCTTGACCTTTCACCACTCAAAATGTGCAGCTCTATGAGATACACAGGCATGCCAAAGGTAATGAAAGTTAATCATAACTTGATCCAAGGTTAAAGTTTTGGGACAGACACACACATACAATGACAGACAAACAGGCCAAAACTAATGTAACCCCGATCATTCGATCTGGGGCATAACAACCAAAACGACCTTGCTAAATGCATGCATAAGTTGTAAATAGTGACCACTAATTTGCACAAACTATTTTGGGGTTGTTGCGGTGATCCAAGGCTGACAAGCAAAATCGTTGAATTGATATCCCCGCCAATATGCTTCTGGACACAAAAGTGTTATATTTGACACTAAAAAAGCCATTTTTTTCAAGATACAAAGGGCCATAACTCCGTTATTAACTGATGGTGTACAATGCCATTTGGCGTGCATCATCCTCTTATCCATATATATACTCATGCCAAGTTTCAACGTAATCCGCTAAAGCACTTCCAAGATATGGCTCCGGATACAAAAGTGCCGGACGGACGGAAAGACGGACGGAAAGATGAACGGACGGATGGACGGACAACGCCAGAACAATATCCATCCGCCTTTGGCGGGGGATAACTAACTTCGCATTATTATTAAGTGATGTCGCCGGGCAGTGTGTGTTTGTATCCCAGTTATAACCAAAATGTTTGTATTAGGCCAGTATTTTATTTTTTCCACATTTGAATCCACATAAGCAAAGTACCTGTATGGCGATTTGTGCATATGGATCCAAATCTCTAATTTTGAAAGGTAGTTACATGTGTAACTTTCACACAAGAATTAAATAAAAGTACTTTCTTACACACCAATTTCAAAACATCAAGATGATTTTATGGAAACTGTATTAGCATTACCATCATCTTGATTTCCGTCCAGATCTTGACATCGATTTTCACCACTTGGATCATGAATTTGACCTCGATTTTCTGATTCATGTTCTGAAATTCAAATGACATAGTGTGATGTATTTTTTGATAATTAAATCAAAATTGGTATCAACTGGACAGTGGACACACTGAGTCAATGTATAGACAAATAGTTATAACTGAAATATACATTGGAATGCATGTTAATTGATTTAAATATTACACAAACCTAAAGTGATACTATAGGCATTGTTCACTGTTGAATTGAGCTAAAAAGTATAAACAGGTCAAAAGATATAGTTAAAATGTGGTTACTGACCAATTATCTGCAACTCATCATGCTACCAGTTGTTTTTAAAGATATATTTTATATTCGATATGCTTACGTGACTCGCTCAGTCCTCTAAGCCAAAATGATCCGTAAAACAATATTGTTTCTTTATGTCGTATGAACGAATCTGCACTAAAACTAAATTTAGGTTCACATCGTACATGCATGATCAGTTGTCAAACGAAAGTACGGTTGATATTCAAATGCATTATGTTTCTCTTTCCGGGATATTGTTTTAGTAGCTTGATGTTGCATTAACAAATATAAGTGTATATGAAGTGAAAACACCCAAAATAAACAACGGTTGCGATAGACTACTATAAACTGCTAGATGCCCATAATATCACTTTAAAACCTCTAAACAACTGTCTAGTAGATTTTCATGAATGCCTTATAATATTATTTCAATATTTACTGTTGTGTTGTCTGACTTTTGTTGACTTTTGCTCCTTTATATGTAATTAAACATGGCTGCCAGTTCATTTAAGATTTTAGAGCAGTGTCAGGCAAACACAAAACATTTTCATACAATAGTTCAAATTGTCCCCACTACAGAAATGTCCCCACTAACTGGAGAGTGAGAGAAAGAAAGAGTTCCATTATATACAAATTGTCCCCACTACAGAAATGCCCCCACTAACTGGAGAGTAAGAGAAAGAGTTCCACAGTCTTCGAAATTAGCACACGCTCGATCGCCTGTGGCGAGTAAATATACTGCCGGGCATATACACAAATTCACGTTTCTACGGACAGACCGACCGACAGACCGACCGACAGACAAGCTTATTCCTATATACCCCCCTAAACTTTGTTTGCTGGGGTATAATTAAAGTACATGCAAAAAACAAACTACATGAGCATAGTTCTGTCGAAAATTCCAGTTCTACTCAAGATGTGTCCGAGTCCAAAGCTGCTAGGTGTCTCATTCAGTTGAAGAAAGCTGACTTTGAAAAATTAGCTATGGAATTAAGAACAGCTCATTATATTACCAAACGTAATAAGTATTTTAGGGATTTTGTTGACATTTGCAAACTTGACAAGACAAAGGGATTGGACATAGGAGAGTCCTATATCAATGACAAGGGAGCAGCGGTTCTCGTGTCAAACATTGCCCATGTCACTCTGCAGCCAGTTGTTATATTCTTGGTTAAAAAAGTTTGGGCATGTAAATAATATGTTAGGCATATAAAAATTCGTAAGTAACTGGCCCGACTGGCATGTAACTTTTTAAAGCTAATTTCGAAGACTGGTTTCAGCATATACAAACTGTCCCCACTACAAAAATATCCCCACTAACTGGAGAGTGGGAGAAAGAGTTCCATTATATACAAATTGTCACCACAACAGCTATGTCCCCACTAACTGAAGAGTGAGAGGAAGAGTTCCATCATATACAATTCACAAATTGTCACCACTACAGAAATGTCCCCACTAACTGGAGAGTGAGAGAAAAGTTCCATCATAGTGGGGACTACATCAACTCCAACTAGACAAGATCTCCGCGGTCAGAGACTAATGCCCCCAAAAATGGGCCTTGACACAGTGATTTTGACCTTTGACCTAGTCACCCCTATTTCAAGGGGGTCAACTACTGCCCAAGGCCAATGCTCGTAATGTGAAGTATCAAGCCAATCGGGCAATCAGTTCTCAAGTTATTGATCGGAAACATTTTTTACTCTTAGTGTTATAGTGACCTTGACCTTTGACAATAGGCGTCATCTACTGTCCAAGGCTATTGCACATGTGAAATATCAAGCAAATCGGGCAATCCTTTCACAAATTATTGATCGGAAAAGATTTTCACTCTTAGTGTGACAGTGACCTTGACCTTTGACCTAGTGAACGACATAAATGTGTATCTATTTATATCTGTAGTCATATAAGCATATCTATACAGAGTTAAAACTTTTTTTATTTATATCTGTAGACACTTAAGTATATCAATACTGAGAAAGAACAACATAAATTTGTAATATATATTTATATATATATACACATTAGTATATCTACTCAGAAAAATGAACGACAATAGAAAGTTAAGGCTCTCTAATTTTATCAGACAATTATCCCCATGACTTCCCTAGGGTTACCACGACAGTCGCGGGAGTATCTTACCAGCCAAGGAGGTCAAACGTCCGCGTCTGGACAGTCCAAAGTAAACTCTTTGCGACGACTGACCGGTGACTGAGTGTGGGCCTGGTGACATGTCGCTGCTGGACATAGTGTGCGCCGTGTGGAGCTGCTGGCGCAGAGAGTTCAGGTTTCCGGGTGCGGAGGGCTGGAATGAAAAACAGTTGTCTCGTATTTCTGTTTTTACTTGGATGGCATTGTTATAAGGTGAATATTAAGTTAATCGCTACTGCGGCCATTCCACGAGGTTTTTGATGTAATTTTGGCTAAAACCAAAGCAGAAAAAAAAACATCAAATCTTCAAAGAAATTTTGAATCTTTGTAAATATATTAAGTTGAGCTCTTATCCCAACTAAACTTATACTCATCAACACTTTTGTTGTTTATAAATTGAGGCAATCATTCTTCATTCAAATAACATGGTTAACAAATATTTGCCCCAAATCATTAACAAATTGCCAATTATATGACAAATATATGTACAACTAAGGCTTAAGCTCAACTTTTCCTGAAGCATCATCATTATTTCATTGAAATAAAGTAAGATATAAAATACTTTCACAATTTTGAAATTTTAAAGTGAAGAGAATGTTAACATTTTTTAGCTTTGCATGTTAGCCGAAGTAACCTTTTAGCCACACAGTGTGGCCACACTGGGCTTAGATGGAGTGCGGTACTCAATGGTAATGGGGCCATTTTAAAGAATGCATCTTTAAGACAAATAACCCTGTCAACTACAATGTGTCATGAATCTAATCATATGCATAACAGGGGAAACCCAAACGCGAAATCAACAGACAAGGTAGGTCAGAGTGATGAAGTGACGTAAAAAAAATCCATGGAGTATCGTTTGCATTACAGGGGAAATCATAACACAATATCAACAGAAAAGGTAGGCGCGATGGGGAAGTGATGTAATAAAAAACGAGTATAGCCAAACTGATAACTGTCACCGATAAGGCTTGTACACCGAGTATGACCACAATGTTGGTGACAAAGCGAGACAAACGTTCGTACCTTCCCAGTTAGCCCAGAATCTGCCACGCCCATTAACATTCCCAATAGTCCAAGCCAGAATGCCGGGACGATCTAATCGCCCACTTCGCCCAGTTGCTCGATCCCTCGTCAGAATCTTAAATGGTTGCAAATTGATATAACGGCAAATAATGATCATGCAAGAGTGATTCAATATAAAGAATCACCATTATTGTACTTATTGCAAAGTAACAAAGTTAATTAAAACTTTCAATTAATGCTATGCCAGATCTAAAAACACTATGTCTGCTCCGAATCCGCTTGTAGCCATATGCATTGTGTAAGGTCGGTTATACAAAACTTGTTTCTCTACACATTAGGATTGGATTTTAGACGAAACTAATAGGTTATACTTTACAGCGAATAAAGTCTTATAAATTTAAAACTAAAAAAAATCGTAATGCCAATGGTATGCATATTTTTGTATTTCATGAAGAATTATAGGCTATATTCATTTTTTAACTGGTTTTAGAACAAGATTATCGCCTGCACACAAGGTAAATTACATGTACTTAATAGTTTCGTTCAATGTAATTCAATAAAAGTGAGTAACCTACAATTACACCGGGTGTTGTGTATGTTTAAAATGTCAAAATCTACAAAAAGTGAAGTAATGACATTATAATTATTCTCACACGTTTAAGGGGTTATCATCGCCCCTTACGTATAAACTAACGATCCTGATGTATTAGCAAAGATAAAACAAGAAAAACTCAAATATAAAACATGTAAGAAATGTCTCCCTTCTTCTAGCTACAATATCATCATGAAGTATGGTGATTCAAGCTCAACATTACTAGCTATGTTCTTTGTTAATGAGTTGATCCTTGAAATAAATGCTGACCAACCAGGAATTGTAATTCTAAAAGATATTACACTTTTTAGCTCTACTGGCCGAACCGCCGAAGGCCTGAAGAGCTTACGTTATGTCGTGTCGTGTTTTCTGTCCTCCGTCTGTGCGTGCGTGTGTGCGTGCGTTAGACTTTTTCTTGTTTACGCGATGAAGCCCACAGTTTTCATCCAATTCTTTTCAAACTTGTTCAGTGTCTTTATATTAATAAGGACTCGAACTCTATTGAAAATGGGTTTTATCAGAGTAAAAAGTCCAGAATGATCTCCCCTTGAATTTGAGAAAATTGTGAAATAAGGTTTGTTTTCGCAATAAAGTCTACAGTTTTCATCAAATCATTTCCCAACGTGCACAGTGTCTTTATTTAAATGATGAGTCAAACCCTATTGAAAATAAGCAATATCGGAGTTATAAGTCCAGAATCCTCTCCCCTTGAATTTAAGAAAAAAATGAAAATTCAGATATTTTTTATGTGATAAAGTCCATAATTTTCATCCAATTCTTGGCAAACTTGCATAGTGTCTTTGTATCAATGAGGACTAAAACAATTGTTATGCCCCCTACGTAAAAGAGGGGTCATATTATTTTGCACATGTCGGTCGGTCGGTCCGTGCACCATATGGTTTCCGGATGATAACGCAAGAACGCTTAGGATCATGAAACTTCATAGGTACATTGATCATGACTGGTAGATGACCCCTATTAATTTTCAGGTCACTAAGTCAAAGGTCAAGGTCACAGTGACTCGAAATAGTAAAATGGCTTCCGGATGGTAACTGAAGAATGCTTAGGCCTAGGATCATGACACTTCATAGGTAAATTGATCATAACTGGTAGATGACCCCTATTGATTTTCAGGTCACTAGGTCAAAGTTCAAGGTCATATTGACTCGAAACAGTAAAATGGTTTCCGGATGATAACTCAAGAATGCTTACTCCTAGGATCATGAAACTTCAAATGAACATTAGACATGACTGGCAGATGACCCCTGTTGATTTGCAGGTAACTAGGACAAAGGTCAAGGTCACAGTGACTCGAAAGAGTAAAATAGTTTCCGGACGATAACTCAAGAAGTCTTACGCCTAGGATCATGAAACATCATATGTACATTGATCATGACTGGCAGATGACCCCTATTGATTTTCAGTTCACTAGGTCAAAGGTCAAGGTCACAGTGACACGAAACAGTGAAATGGTTTCCGGATGATAACTCAATAATGCTTACGGCTAGGATCATGAAAGTTCATAGGTACATTGATAATGACTGGCAGATGATCCCTAGTAATTTTCAGGTCACTAGGTCAAAGGCCAAGGTCACAGTGACTCGAAACAGTAAAATGGTTTCCTGATGATAAATCAAGAATAATGAGGCCTAGGATCATGAATCTTTATATGTACAATCATCATGACTAGCAGATGACCCCTATTGATTTTCAGGTCACATTTGTCAAAGGTCAAGGTCACAGTGAGAAAACCGTATACACTCAATGGCTGCCACTACAACGGACAACCGGTATGGGGGTAATGCATGTTTTACAAACAGCCCTTGTTTAAAAAGAGCAATATCGAAGCAATAAGTCCAGAATGACTTCCCCTTGAATAATTTTGAAGTCCCGCTTGTTTACGCAATTAATTCCACAGTTTTCATTTAATTATTTCCAAATTTGCACAGTATCTTTATATCAATGAGAACTTGAACCCTATTGAATATGAACAGTATCGGAGAAATAAGTACACAATAATCTCTCCTTGAATTTGAGAAAATTATCCTTGTTTGCGCGATTAAGTACACAGTTTCCATCTTAATCTTCCAAACTTGCACAGTGTTTATACCAGTAGAGCGATTCAGGCCCTCATTGGCCTCTTGTTTTAATTAATATGTGCTGACGATATGGTATGATTTTCCAAATCAATGTTCAAGAAAGCCTTAAATCAATGCTCAAAGACATAGAACGATCATGTTGTACTAACTGGCGATTAATGGCGATTAATGATAATTGTCTGTAAAACAAAAGCGATAGTATGTGAAAACGGCAGACATACCCATCTAGATATTTCAATTAACAGCACTCCAATCGAAGTTGTTCAGTCATTCAAATGCATCTTTCAAAAAATGGAAACTTTCTAAGAACCCCAAGACACTTTGCACAACACGCTGTATTCTCTCTTCATAAATTAACAGGCGTCTCCCTCTGGTTCGGGGGAACAGTACATGAGCCCTTAGGCAGGGGAAGATCAGCTGCACTCTTCAAAATAGGGGAATTTTAACCAAAGCATACAAAACAATAAACAATATTTCTTAAAACCCTTGTTTAGTTTTTGTTAACCATCTGACCACTGTCTATTATATATGAAGCACCTTATATCATAATTTTATTTATTTTTGAACATTTTGATCTAAAATTGGTCAAGTGTTGGGGGATCCGAAAAATTTATCTGAAATGGGGGCAAAATATATACTTTTCTGGAGGGGAAATGGGGCCTTATTTCGGCCTAAAAAAACAGAGATTGAGACCCCTAATTATTTCAGATTCTTACAAACACAGAGTTGCCAATAAATCAAAACCTTAAATTGTTTGATATATAAGTTGGTTTCATATTAAATTACTGCTTCAAGGGGCTTCCACCCAGCAACCGACATAGAAATAATTCATACCCGATATCTAAGACATATATTGGGAGTAAAAAGGTCAACAAGTCAAGCCGCACTATACGGAAAATTAGGAAGGTTCCACTATATAATTATCATAAATATAATATTATAAAATATTGGCACAACATACTCTCGAAACGAAAATAGCATTATTTGAATAGTTAATCTAGTTTACAACATGTTGAAGAAAGACGACTAAGAAAATACTAAGACGACTAAGAAAATAGGACCATGATTAAAATCTTATGCATTGTTTAAATATTCATTTGAAATGAAAACGTATCTCAATGCAGTGATAATTTTTCATGTTCGTTTTGCGTTATTTGGGCATTAAAATTACCAAAAGCGCATGCAACGAAAATATCTGCGTCTAAAAAAGCTCATTGATTCTCAAAAAAGGTACTTGTCAACACTTGACACAGCCCGAATTTTTCCGCATTATATCGGAACGCAAAAGTTGATTTTTACTGAAAAACCGGCTATATGTGTACTACATCATACGTCATTCGTATCTACGTTTTATACTGGTTCTCTGCTTTGTGCCTGAACTATAAGGTTGACTTAAAACCATCGAAACGTTCGCATCCGCTTTCTGAACTGTCAAAATACCACACAAAAAATAATATTAAAACCCTGTCTAGATCAATTAACTTTGAAGGCTGCATTTGGAATTTCCGAAAGAAATAAACATGTAGCATCATCCGAGAGCGTCAGCGAGGCAAGTACATTTTTGAACAAGTTTTTGCCTAAATGGCTCTTTTCAAATAATTGAATTCGGAACTCAGTTTTAATGTTATGTGTTTTTAGCTATAACAAACTCGGAACTCAGTGTTAATGTTATGTGTTTTTAGTTATAACAGTTACTTCTAGAAATTAAAAGGTTTATGAATCATTAAGAATTCGTTGATGTTTTAAGTTTTTTTATTAATAATTTGAAAACAAAAAAGCTCATTGTTTTTTGGAAAAAGCTCATTGTTCAGCACATGTGCACTTAAAAAACTTATTGGTTAAAAACTGTCAATGTTATTAAAAAGTAACATTTAAAGAACGCCCTTGAAAGATTCAGAGCTTCATCGCACCAACTAGCAATTAAAACAGGTCAGTACAAAAATATTCCACAAGACGAGTATGTAGATATTTAAATCAACGGTTGCGATAGACACCTATAAACTGCTAGATGCCATTAATATCACTTTAACTTAAAATATATATTTCTATTGTAATGAATCGTCTACCATTTTTCAACAATAAATTTAGTGGGACGAAACTGCAATGTGACGAAACCTCCATCATAAACCCCTTTTTTACTAATCGTGATTCAATGAAATAGATTTACTTTAAACTTCGGAAAACGGATAGAGTAGTTTTTTATCGCTGCAATCAAATCAAATAGCACAAATGCATAAATTTGTCAAACTGAGTTGATTTCAAAAGAGAACCTTACGTTTAGATGCCGCCATTTTCTGTTCATGCTTCAAACAACTTCCGGTATCGTTCGGAACTTCTCGTGTACACCGCGCGCGAAATTTGGTTGAAACATGGGCAACAGAGGGCGAGCAACAGAGGGCGAGATGATGATGTGGGGACACATGTCCCCACTACCTCAATCTTTGTGAAACTGGCGGATGAATCGTTAGCTTTCGAAATATGAACCGTTGATGTTGGGACATGAAATATGTCCCAGTTTTCTAAGCTTGTCCCCAGATCGTGGGTGAAATTATCACTAAATCTCTCATTCTCTCTCTCTCTCTTTCTCTCTCTCTCTCTCTCTCTCTCTCTCTCTCTCTCTCTCTCTCTCTTCTCTCTCTCTCTCCTCTCTCTCTCTCTCTCTCTCTCTCTCTCTCTCTCTCTCTCTCTCTCTCTCTCTCTCTCCCTCTCTCTCGCTCCCTCCCTCTTTCTCTCTCTCTCTCTCTGTCTCTGTCTGTCTCTCTCTCTCTTTCTCTCTCTCTATGTGTTTATAATTTATTTATATTTATAGATTACTACAATCATCAACAACTTCTTTTTCAATACATGTTTAAAGAAAATCGAATGTATGCAAACCACTTTATGTGTAGGTTGTCCAAATCGGTGTACACCATCCGGTCGTGCCTTGTCAGCAAGTTAGGTGATCAGGCGTGTGTTTATCGTGTGGTAGAGATGTTCCATGATTCGAACACCGGTATGTGCAAGGAACGAATCCTGAACGCTTCCCGGGGTTTTATCCATGTATCGATTTAAATATAAAATTATTAGTTAATTAACATCTTGCCTGGACGATGATCGCTTCGCCCACTTTACCCCATGGCTTAGCGGTAGCAAACCTAGACAAGCTAGACAAGCTAACACCAAAATGGCTTCTTTGCATATAGATTGCATATAGATCTGCGCGTTATTCTGGATGATTTTTATGGACTTTTCACACCATATAACACTTTGAAAAGGGGTTTTTGTCATTTAGTTTTTCTGCAAATGCAAAAAAAATATGACTTTATAGAGAACATCAGCTATTAATAACGGGGTTTTCGGTACATTAAACACACTCTCAAACGCTTGCGCGCTTACCAAAATCGAACCTGTAACTACGTCTAATGGTGGTATTAGCAATAAATTAACACTTCTACACTGGTATATACCCATGTTATTTACGAAAATATTAATGAAACATTACCCCCCCCCCGATTATTTGACACGAAATAGCGTTTTATAACTGGAATTTCGGTTTTACGCGCTTTCTGACGTCGAGTGAATACCTAAATCCCACATGTTATTGCGTATAAAAGTCAAATTAATAATATTAAACATTGCTTATTGGACATTTATCAATTACTATAATTGAAAGTGCAAAACAACAAAATCAGTTTGGTCACTGTCTGATATAAACTAGCGTTCTGTGAAGAGGATTTCGGTCAGGTTACTTAATAAAGCTACCAGTATCAGACGCTCGCACGGATACCGACTTTCCCCAAGTTACTGCATTTATTGTTTATATATGTAATAATAACTCTTATACAATGGCATTTATCGATACGTTTTTATTAATACAATATTAACATAAAATGGTTTTCACTTGTTTCTGACACACTAAAAAACTTGATTTATAACGGGGATTTCGTTAAGTTACGCAAAGTGGGTACAAATATTTTCTATTATTTTACATGCACACGTGATTTAATTCATACTTAATATTGCTTAGTTATTGCTTATATGACATTTCCAGTTTTTGAAATAAATGAATGTTCTATAAGGGGAACTCGGTAAGTCTACACATTGAAGCTTCCACTCGCTCTTGTCAAGACCGAATTTCCGCGTTGGAAATTGTATAAATTTAATTTATCTAACCTATCTTTCTGGATACCGAGTGGCATAGTTGCATAAACCCTATTTACACCGTTTTTGCCATATTTCATCTCCGTTTGTTTTCGAACAAAATAAACGAAACTCTTTGAAAACATGAGAACTAGGCATTCGATCTCCAAGTGTGGATTAAAAGCGTTCATTGGTGACAACACATGTCTGCACATGTGTAGAGGCTGGGTTTTATTTCTCTTAAAATAATGCAAATACAACTTGCTCCTACTAATCGCCTAGTAAATGATAAAACTATTTTTTTTAAACATGATCTATTATGTGATGATCAGTTCGATAAAATTTAAATATATTTAAATTATTATTAAACAATTTAAATCTGCTAGTATATCTGATAATAAGATATTGCAATTGTCTTTGACAGTATTGACGTTCAGTTGTTCGTGGGGACGACTGCATGCCTTTATCAATCTCTTACACTTCTCAAGATCTCTTTTCGGATTTGGAATCGATATAAATTCAATGCCACCAATTAATCTTTAAGGATATCGATTGTCCGAGTTGCACAATCCCCATTGACACCGCTTAACCATTTTAATTTACGTATTTTAAAGAGGAAAACACAAGAAACTCGTTTAAATAAAAGTGAACCTAGACATAGCTTGTCTAGAAAATGGCGGACAGTTCGTTCCTAACTCGCGCGCCCGACTAATCGATCGCTGATTGGTAGATCAATTCTTAGATAAGGATTTGATTGACAGGCGGCGACATGTCAATTCACTGGGTACACAGCGCGTAATTTGTTGGACAAAGAGCAATGCTATTTATGCATGAGTTAATTTATTTAATTAGGTGTCTATAGCATGAATATAAATAAAATATAAATCTGACATCTGGTCATTTTCATGATATTCCGGATGTTCGTCAAGTCGTCCACTGATGTGCACCACAAAGATATTTGACATAGTGGAAGGAGTTGGAGAGGGCAGGCCGGGATTGGAACCTGTCAAGTTGTCTGTCCGTATGACCGTTAGTTAGTGGGAGACAGTGGAATGAGAGAAACGTTTAAGAGTGTTGAATGCTTGGGGCGGTCTGTTTTAAAATCTGTGTTGACCTTAGAGATGGATAAACTTTGAAAGTGTTGTTCGAGGTTCTGCTAACAATGCCGGTATGTTTGTGTGATAGATGTGTTGGAGAGAATTTTATTTGAATATTGTTACTGATGCGAATATGAATTCAAGTTATAGTTCATTGAATTGGTTGTTAATTGTAGCGCTAGCCGACCGACTTCCTGAGGCCGCCACCGAGCGCTATGTGCGCGACCTCACAATCCCAATATGCCTTCCGAAGCCCTAATTAAATGATTTTCCTCAGGCTACCTGCCTAATGATTAGAAACGGAATAGTAATTGAGTCGCCTCAAATATTTACAATGCGACGTACAGGGAACTCTTGTATTAACGGAGCTTCTGTCATCAATATTTTCCGGCTTCGATGAAGCTGTAACTCCACGTCCTGCAAGCGCTCGGTAATCTTCCACCACCACGCTTTCGACGTCTCTAACACTCTGGAAACGTTTACAATAGGCTTTCTGCAGCCCGGGCAGCACCGTTCGGAAGCTTGCAGCCAACGTAATTACCCAAATGCTCCAGACCTATTATTTTATACTGTACCTTCTTCTTCAGATCTTGTTTTGCTAAAATCCACAGGAGAACTGACTAACTTTGCCGATGTGCGCGTCTTTATATACTGGCGAACAGAGCGCCACCTAGCCAACATAAAGACACGATCCGGAAACTACCGACGTTTCTGAATTCCCTCCGCACTCTACGGAGATTACCGATCAGCATTCCTCGTTCACTTAAAAAGAAACTAGCCAACTATATACATGTACGCAGGATTTTACTAGAAACATTCATTAAATATCAAATACTCTTTAAATAGTGAATACATAATTTTTAGCCATACAATTAACTTACTTTATGAACAACAAGTTACAATTTCATATTGTTTACCACTTTGGATCAGCAGACGATTTATTTCATAAATCAATCTCTGGGTTAATGGTCGCCATCTTTCGAACTACTTTCAAAAGTACAACAACAACAATAACAGAAGAAGACAATTTTAATTGCGAAAAGTTGAAAAATTGAGTACATACGTCACGAATGTTGAGTGGAATACTGTTATTTTCAACTGTGTACGAAGCATTTGAACTGGTAGTGGAATTGTTGGTGGAAATGGAATTAAGAAATATGTTTAATAATGCATCATTGTGTAGAATTATCATCAGCATCATTTCTGTGGAACATTGGTATATTCAAAATACAAGTGTTTCATAGCTATGGTGCTTTTGACATAGTTCACTAACCATCAAGAATGAAATGATTCCTGCACACAGGTAAAGTAAATAATTGAATTTGTGCAGAATGTTATTTTTTTACAAATTATTATTCAGTTTAACCAATTAATTTTAAATAGATTGCACTGAAACTCAAAGTCTAAAGCTTAGTACAACACTTAAGCCAGTTTCTTGAGTAGAAACAATACTTGTTCAGAGTATAGCAGGCTCATATGGCCTCTTGTTTATTTGGTCTCGGCCTTTAACCTGGTTCGCTTTGATTTAAGGTGTTTAGCCCCATATCAACAAGGCTTTCTCGACCCTATCTGTACTTATTCATATTGTTTAAATATTTTGAGAACCTTCACTCAGTGCCCGTGGGGATAAAACAGGGACCTTCTTATAGCTAGATGTACACATCCAATATGCCAGCAACACTTTATAATCAATCACTATAATAATTGATGATTCTATTCTTTTACCTACATTACTAATTTACCAAAACAATGTGAAATACATTTTTATGCCCTTGAAGGAGGGCATATAGTGATCACACTGTCCGCTCGACAGTCTGTCTGTCTGTCACACTTTGCGTTTAGGTTTCGAAAAATGCTCATAACGTCTACATGTATGTCGCTTCAGATTTAACATTCATGTTTGGTATGCATGTGTATATGGACAAGGCATACGCACATAAATTTTGACCCCTTTGACCTTGACCTTAAACTTAGGGTCCGCGTTAAGGTTTTGAAAAATACGTTTAAATGCTCATAACTTCTATCAAAGCGTTTATCGGGGGCATATGTCATCCTATGGACACAGCTCTTGTTTTTGCTACTGTCATCGCAAAAACCATGATATATCTGCATACGCATCCAACTAAATCAGTAAAACTAAATCTAACTTAATTACAGTAACTGTATTGCATGTTAACTTTTCAACACTTTATATATAAATATATATATATAACAGATCTTGAAAAAAACACACATCAAACTTCACATTGTTTTAGTAAAGGATAGGCTTTAATTGGTATTGTGACATTGACAACACTCATGCATGCGACTATACAATTATACAACTATGGGACACACTAATAACATTAATTATGTATTGAGAAATTCAAATACATCACCATATCATCTCAGATTTAAGGCACATAATCTAGTGCTTTTTGCTGCCATTTTTACTATTACACACTTTTTCATTTATGTTATGATGCATTGATCCTCTTTCTTAATTAACCATGCAATCATGTTCAACTTTTGAGGAGAGATGTTGTCTGATAAAAAATGAAAATATAATCACTACAAAGTGAAAAAAAAATCAGTTGAATACTGTGATCAACAAAGATTTGCCAAAGAGCAATTCAGATCATGAAATAAATTAAATACAATTAAAATGAAAGTATGCCTATGGGATCCCAGTTAGGACTTATTTGTCAAATCTGCACATTTGCCCTTGGCTATGTAGAATCGGGGACTGAATACCATCAAGTCATGTAAAAAAGGAGCAGGGTGTAGCACGCTGCTATTAGTATTTATCTCTTGAGCTTTCACATGAATTTTACGGGTAATTTTCATATAACAAATGATATTGAATAGTGTAATGATAAAGCATATGAGCACAAATTATATCTCTTACTAGTGGTGCAAAAATCAAACAAGTGTCAGATTTCAAAAGAACATTTATATAAAAGGGTATTATTAATTGTTGAAACGTTATTAAAAGTCTGTTATAAGATGCTTTCCATTCACTCAAGTATTTCATTTCAAGAAAATCAGCATTTAATGTCAATTTACATGTTACAGTATTGGCATTGTATTTATCTGCATTTACTGGTAATGTGCATTTAATACACTTAAAAATGCAGACAAGACAAACTTCTAACAGAAACAAATGTTTTTTTTCTGCATTTTTTTCCAGCATTAATACTCTTTAAGTGTATTTTTTATCACCCCAAATACACTTTACCAGGACAAAGGTATGTTAAAATGCATTTTTAGTTTGTTTTAAAAATATTTTCAAATGCATAAAGACACTCTTTTGAAAAAAACGTCGAACAAAAACTTGAAAAAATACTAAAGTGTAGTCAGAATTTAAGATGCATCAAAAACAGTGTCAAATTCATACCAGTGCCTATTTAGTAGCAATAGGCCTTATATGGTCTACTTGTGGTAGAAATAATGCATTTTGTATAATACAACATACATTATTAAAAAATATAGCTGCCCATACAGTTAAATACAATGTTCGATTAACTACACTATGCAAAGTTGGAATATGATATCAAGCTTGGAATAATCTTTTCAATAATGTATAATATGCTGTTATAATTTATAAGTGAAATAGACACTTGCATATAAAAACTGATTTAACATCAACAATAAATGTTTAATTTGATTTTTTAAATACTCAAAAAATGAAACCGTGTCCATGCGTGCATAAACACAGTTTATAAATGCTGTCAGAATGATAAAAATATGCAATTACTATAAATACAAATGTTAGGGAAAAGTGCTTTTTTTACTACAAAACTCAAATGAATATTGTAATAATACATTCTGAAAATGTAATGAACAGTTTTGTCTGAGAAAATCATCAACTTTTTATTTATTTATTCAAATTTACATAAATCATATTTCAAAAACACACAATTACTTCAAATCCTTTCACACACTACTGAAAAAGATTGCACAGTTTCTGATTGTTATTGATTCTTTATTAATTTATACATGAATCATTGTTTAATCTTGATGCATCCTAAATTGTATTATACACATCTTAATCTGTTTTAACAATTATAATATAAAGATTAAGGCTGACTAAGTAAAATAATAATCCCTGATTTCTGCAGTACTTGCAGACAAACAAGGAATACTGTTGTGATATTAATTTATCTAATGGGATATTAAGTTAAACTTAAATTGATTGACCATTTATAAAAATATATTATAATATATGTATAGATAAAAATTTTAAACTAAACATTAAATATGTATGTTTCTATTACATCATTTAGTACTTTTATTTTCAGACAAAGTAGAGTGATGCTTAAAACAGTATCCAATTGTAACAGTCCATTTTGGGAAAATCAACCTTAGAATTATTGTCTGTGTTGGTCAATGTCACAATTGGTATAAAATGTATATTGAACTGGAAGTTTTCTTTATTTCAAATGATAATATTTGCTTGGTCAGCCATAATTGTCACAATCAAGTGGTTTTTTACACTGTAGTTTTCGCACTGACTGTGGGTTTGTTCAGAGAATGAGCCACACAAAGTATCATTGGGAAGATGAGTTGTCAATTGTATGCTTATCAGTCTTTCATAATTCAGTATACCTGTTAACAGTCAATTTGTAACTAATAATCACACAATATTCACAATTAAAATTGTACGCATTTAGATGTTTTTAGTACTGAACATTAATCATTTTCAAAAATTATGTAGCAACAATATATTATATAATGCTGCAATACTAAAATAATCAAAGGCTGCTGATGTGTAATGGATGTGATGTCCACCTAATGATCTGGAGGTAACTGGTTTGATCCCCAGTGTGGGAGCATTCTTAAGAAATCTCAAAGAGACACCCAAGTACTGGTTCTACGCTTAGAAAACGAACTCAATAGCATTTCAAACACATGTACGTAGTTAGTACGTTAAATGCAATCGAACTAAAAAAATAGGTTAAAACTTAAAAATAAAACCCTTTTATTTTATTTTGATCCAAGCAAATGTGGAAATTCATTAAAAATAATGAGTAAAATTTAAATTCTACTTTAAAATAATCATGATAATTTAAGATTTTTTTCAATTTTAACAATATTTAATGAATGATAATGATACAATTCTATATTACCTAAATGATTATAATAAAACATGACATGTTAATTTATGAAAAAAGCGTTTTGATTTATCAATATCATGGTATTTACAAACTAGATACAGGCAATTATATCTGAAACGTGTATTCATTATATTAATGATCAACCCAGACATATGTAGTGATCTATGGTCACTATTTTGATTAACGTTCTATACATGACCTGTCATCAAAGATATTTTAGCCAGTACTACAATCGGCAATGAAAGTCTGTATTGCATATATATTCCATCGTCTATGATCGATTCGCTTCCTCAAACTGAACAAATATTTAATGTTTACATCGCGAAAAGTAATGCATCCAGTTTCACTTTCGGTTTTGTTTGTTTTGTAAACACCGTAATTTCATCTTAAACATTGGATAAAATGGTGATTAAATAATAATGGAAAAGTAAATCATATGGGTAATAGGTTAAAATTCAATACAAATGAACGTTTATAGTTCCCTCAATATCATAGTTTCGGTAAAAGATTTGGCGCTAGTTCAACGCGCATCGTATACAGCCTCATAACAATAGACTGTTAACCTTTTGGGTAGTATAGTAGTAATACAAGGCAAGATGGCGACCGTTAGCCACGAGGCCTATCTTACGGAGGAATCCGAGATAGCCGATGTATCACGATTGATTGTTTACATAACAAATTTAAAACTAAGGGAGGTAATTATACTGTAGCAGTAAAGAAACGCAAAGCATCTATTTATACCACGAATTATTTCGTCATAATATATTTATCATTGTTATTAAAGCATGATGCAGTGTTTTACTTTACGTTATATTGTTCAGTTATCGTTATCTCAGAAAGTGATGATTTACTATTAATATCAATATTTAAGTGATGATCTAAATATCTATAGAACTGTTTACGCCTAACCTTAATAAAGTATTTGATGAATGAGACATTATCAATGTATAGTCAAACAACTTATGTTACTTATCAGTGATTTAAAAAAAAACTGCGCTTTTTTGTATTGTGCACATGGCTTAAAACAAAGTGTTTGCTTTGGGCTAATAAGCGTTGCTGTTAATGTTGTTGTTATATTATAATACCCTTGATGCTGATAAAAGGGTCGTCTTAACCCTTTATTACTTAGATACGTATCTAGACGCATTTGTAGTCTCTTAGAAAGATGCATTTATTTAGATACCTTTCTTACTTAATTCAAGTTTCAAAGGTTTTATTTCCAACCCTTAGTTACTGATGAGCAGCAAACAGCATAAAACCTGAACCAGCTGTACTGGTTTTATGCTGGTTTCAAAAGCAATTGTCACTTTGCTTCTTATGGGGAAAAGGGTTGAAGTAACACAAAATATTTCGTAAATTAAATTTAACCCATACAAAAATCAGTGTTATAGCAAAAACAAAAAAATTCAACCTTAGATGTGGTATGCTTAAAAGGATTTAATCAAAGCCCTGTATGCGCTGAAGGCCTGGGGCTAGATTTAGTGTGCTTGGGAAGAAGTATTATCCGAAATGTCTCCCCCTGTCCGAATTTATACGGATTGAACCTAGCTGTTGAGTGCAGAAGCTCAGAGACTGTATGAAAAGACATTATTTGTGTATATACTACAATATACATAGACGGTGGAGGACTACAGGATACTGGTGGTGGGAACGATAACCTTTTGTTCAACTCTACAGATCTGGTAGATGTTCGTCTACATAGGCGGTGAAGATATATAACAACAACAACAACACCAACAACATGGCCGCAAACAACTGTTATTGTTGGCGTCAAAAAATACGCCCTTCAAATGGCATAAAATAGCTTTTTATTACATGATTAACAGATCAGGGATACACGCATACTTCATTTTTAATGTGTTTACAAAAGAAAATCCACTTACCCTGATAAAGAACGGTTTGCAGACTGTGTACCTTGTCACACGTAAAACTTTTTGCGATCGATTTGCGCGCTCGATCTGCGCAGTGAAATACCATAGCCGTTTACTTCGTCTATTTCCGAGAATGATGGTGAATATTTGTTGTTGTTTTTCATTATATTTTTTACTGGAATGTCTTGTTTACGCAAAATAGTGTAACACTATTTTAAAATATGTTTTAATAAAATAATACCAAATATAAAGTCTTCAAAAAAATGTCTCAGAAAAAAAAAATCTTCTTACTGTCTCCGTAAAATTTATACTCGTATCTTTTCGGCCTAGATCGTCAAGTGAGGAACCTATTCTCGCATCAATATGAAAACAATAAAAACTAAGTCGTAGCCAATGCCTAGCATTTTCGCTTCAATAATATTTTTAACACTTTTGATGACACTGTCGTGTTATATAATAATGTTCTGTATTTACATGGCGGGTTATTGAGATCTGCGAAGAACTACTTTTATTGCGCATGAATTAAGTGGCAAATCGGAGTTTTTGTGCATTTGGTTTTTGGCAGCCAGCAAATTCGGATAGGCTCAGAAATTAATTCTGGCCTTGGAGCCGCCACGATATCCGAACATTAACGATCGAACGCTAGACTTGCTTTAGGAAGCGTCGGAAAAAACGACGTATTCTATTTTGCGAGTGTATAGTTGTGTATAAGATTTAGCCATGGTATTTGACTTCTGTTATATTCATCCGACTAAGGTTATATTTTGGATTGGCTAAAGTTATGCATATTTATATAATTGACCACCGATCCTGATTCATCGTTTATCAGCGGAATGCATCCGATTATTTGAATAGTGATAGATAATAATAAAGATAATAATAAGCCCGTAGCAGAAAAAGTAACAAACAATTCCAATACATGTTTGGACGATTGGTTGCCAAGTGGCACATACACCTTTCTCAGCGACCCAACTCCGGAAGACAAAAGCCAACGAACGACGTTCTAGTTGACGCGCGTTTTGCGAAAACCCTTCTTATTCCATATGCGGTTAGCGTTGCTATAGACCAACCCGTGCATTCGAGAAGTCTGTGAAAGCGCGATTCTGTCCGCTATAAAGTCAGGCAAGATATTGTGGTCTCAGTAGCGAACAAGGTAGCTCCTGGCGAGACTGGGTCATTTCGCAGGTAGGGTCGTATCAATAAAAGCCCATATGATATAAGAACAATTTTCGCATGGCCTGGGCGAGTTATAAGCGTGTGGGCAGAATCAACCACTAGCAGCATTTATAAGCTTGCTGCTAGTGTTTAATGCATTAAATCGGTTTAACATCGCATTATTCATTACCTTATATCATAAATATATTCCTGGACATGATGAGTTTAAAATCTCACAGACAGTTTGGAAATCTATAATAATTCCTAACAAAATCATAGTTTTTTAATCGCTTTCTATAGCTTTTGTCTATGATATATTAGGGTAACATTTGCATATAGTAATTTGGTCTGTATAATTACCGGCTACGGTATATATGACAATGGTCGTATATACCCAACGGATACAACATTCATAAAGCGGGTTAAAGTATACTTGATTTCCTGATTATTCGCTCTTAAATTGTACAATTTCAGTATATGATATACATGTTCGTACTCAGCTAGCGAGTGATAATACAAATTAATTGAGAATATTCTGTGTTAAAGCGTGGTTTTCTTTGCTTTCGAAATACAACAGAGAAGTATTAGATAAACAATAAAATCAGTGGGGACATTCTCTCAGGACAGCCCTATACTGCGTTGGCTTCAATCTATCTCTTGCTACGTCCCGGCTGCCAAAATGAGCGGGTAATGTAATCACATTTCTTTACTCGTGAACATATTTGTTGTTTTTTGCAAATCCTGAGAAAATTATTTTATTAATAATTGTCAAATACAAATGATCTTATAAATTAGTTAAGGCTGAAAAAAATGTATAATTGCTATTGTTCTAACGAATTGCGGTAAAAGTAGTCAGTTATGCATTCTGCATTTAAAACCTATTTGTCACACTTATTTCTGTGTAAATAAAATAAAAATGAGTTTAATAAAATACATTAATTAACTTATGTCGGTGCCATAGATGAAATATTGTGTATTTAAGTGAAATACAGAACGTATCCTAGTATAAATTCTTAGCAGTTTTCTAATACCTTCATGTGTTCTCGTCTCTGTTCCCCACTCTATTTAGTATTTCTAAACAGTGTTTCGAGAGTTAAAGATTAAATGTAATAACATAAATATCTAATGATCTTGTAATATTTCTTTTAGCTATAGTCTAGTTGTTTTTGTTTAATCCATCACCGTTTATCTGCTTAAAAAATGAAAGAACATTGTAAATATAATTTAGTAATATTATGTAATAAAGAAATCAGGTGAAACAGTATTTCGAGAAACAGAATAGAGAGACCTACTTGTTTTTTTTTCCTTTTTACAAAGCATAACTTATCGATATAATATAAATCTACTAGATATTACACTGAATATTGTGAGAAAGTATAATGCGTAGAATCGAATAAAAACTTATCAGGTTTTATCTTTTAAATAGGATGATACCAATTTCTTGTAGTCATCTTGCAGCGTTTTGATTCTTAAATGGTCAAGTTCGCTTCCGTAGTTTACCTTATTTTGTTTTACACAGTCTTTAAATATACATCAATATACATTTGTAATTTTTGCCTTGGGACACTCTCTAATACTATGAAAGGCAATAAACTAACTCTTCATAGGTGAAAATAAGAAAATTGCAAAGTTCAAAAAACAAAAATCTTGCTTCATCATTTTCAAAGTCATTACCCGTTGTGGTTGTTTATGGTTCATGGTTGTTGCATTACATATATCTAACACTGAAAGAGCTATCAACTCGTACCTTCAAAATTGATTCATTTCAAGCTGATAGAAAGTGTACTAAACAAAATCTTGTTTTTCCTGGATAAGTGTACGGTAATTGCCCTTTGTTAGATGTTTCATTTATTTTACTTTCCTATTACAATTAATAACACCGAATATCTTTAACTAAACCATCAAAGCAGCATGAGCAGGGGGGGGGGGGGCAGGGATTTGAGGCACGAAAGTGATAATTCTTTCTTGCCAGTCGCAACCAATGCTTTGTGAATCCGTTTGTTGGACCATCTCATTTTATCAACATAACCTTACTTTCACTTTAAGCATGCATTTAGGGTGGTATGGTGGTCTAGTGGTAACACACTGGTCTACCATTCCAGAGGTCCCCGGTTCAATTCCTGGCCGGGGCACTGGAAATTTCAGAAATGCTTCTAGTGTTTCCCACCCAACTAGAGATGTACTGGTATGAAACTCAGGTAATTCTCGCGTGTATCGGTGCTATACACTGAGCACGTAAAAGAACCAAGGAATCTATTCGCAAAGAGCTATGGTATCGCACCCGGATTCCTTGTATCTCAATACTGTCTCTTCTCCTTGCTGTCTCTTCCGCAAAAACCAAAACGACCCCATTGGAAATAAGTGCTTGCACTTAATGGGTTATCCTTGACCGGAAGGTCCAAAGAAATACATACATACATTTAAATATATCTTTACATGAAATTTTATTTTTAATATGACAGTTGTTGATTTCTTACGAACAAAGTTCATAATTAGTTGTTAAAAAACTTATTACTAACGTAAACAGAAGTTCCGAAACTTAACACATCGTAGCATAATAATAAAAGTGTCCATCTCAATAGGATTACTCTTATTATGTTGAATTAGCATCAGAATTATGTCCGTATTTCTTTCACTAGTGCGTCCATAAACGCATGTTTAGTCTTTAAAGTAGTTTACTTCTTTCTTGTAAATTTTCATACTTAAACAGGGGTAGTTTACCAGTCGTGGCTCCGACACTGTCAGCGTTATATTTACCTAACGGATCCCCTTTGCTTATATTTGAAAAATACAGCTAGTAGACTTATAATTGTAAATATTTATAAAAGTATTTGAATGAGGAAATTCTATGAATCTTGAAAACCGCTGCGATTAACTCATGTATTTCTCTTGCTTGTGTCGCACTGTGTTTAGTTGGTATGTTAAAACAGTTTTACTAATTCTTATCTTTTTATATACGTTTGTTTGTTTATTGAGATCCGATAGATGTTTATTATGTAGATTTTATAACAGCTTATACACTCATGATAACGTATAAAATATGGACCGTCTTCAGATATAATAAGTTTTTCTAAAACATATTTCTTTCTTTTTGAAAATACATTGTATATCAATCATGCAAAATGCAATCAGTATTTGGAAAGGATCGAAACAAAATAAATAATTATAATATAGTCTATATCTTTGAGGCAATATCTGAGCAATGAATATGTGTATTTTAAGACGTGTCTACATGAGATATTACACAATAAAAACAAATATAACGTTAAATGTCCTAACCACAACTTAAGGTTCAATGGTAACTGCAGTTTTCCAGTTGGTCTGACGTCTGCGATGACGTGCTACAAATGTACAGGCGTCGCTTGCAACAATGAGGCACTTGATCTGAGCCACCTGTCCGTCACGCCGCGATCCAGATGTAGAGCTTGCATCAAGAGGATTGCCGGGCCATCAACGTATAGTTTTATATGCTTTGTTGAGCCTCGGTCTTGATAAGCGGGACTCAATGTATGTACACAGGCTTATCTAAGGACGACACTTAACGCACATGATTTCAGCCCAGATTTCACCGACGCGAGGATCAATTATAAAAAGACACGCATAACTCTTCAAAATTTCTATATAAAATTAAGATTTTTTTCTTTAGATATTTTTAAATTATCAAAAACTACATTGAAAATCAGAAACGTTAAGTGTTGGCACAAACATTGGTTCGGCCGGATGGTAAGACACCATCAACAGTTTTTTACGCCTTACAAACAATACGCGAGGTCTCTTGGAGCACGATAGCTATAATGCTGTTTATGGGTCAAACCTAATTGTATTGGTCGAATCCTGATCGCCTGTAAAACCCGTACTCTCAATGTTTCTTATTTATTAATAAATGAAGCTTCATTTTGTGAAGTACTAAGGTGTTCGTAATAACAAAAACAACGCAGTATGTATTTGATTTTTATACATTATAATGGAGGAATGCGCTTTGCTAAACCGGCTAAAGTAGTGACGCGTATTTATGATGTGGTGATTGCACGAAAATATAGCAAGCGGTCACTATTTGACCATCGAGAGTTCATTGTACGGACGCCATGTGGCCATTTTGAATGTACAGGAGTCGTAATGGTACGTACCATCGTGCAGTCGCTGTACGGGCGTTATGTGGTGACCGTATAATAACAAATATTGTCACCGTGTGTCCAAAGGAGGGAATCCCGTATTTTTTGTGTTATATATATTTATAAAAAACAGATCAAACTTGCTTTTTGCAAATAAAAAAAGCCTATTGTAAATGTAACATGTTTAATTGGGTTACATGAGCAAATGTTAGTTTTCTCACAATGTCTTAACCTTTTCAGTTGTTGTCAGATTAAACAGTGTTATATTTTAATGTATAGTTGAAAGGGTTTAACCGTTTGGTGCCTGTCAAAATGGTTATTGCAACTAGACTTCATCCATTACAAAGAGTGGCAATCTATACATATTTACAGAGCTCTAGATATATAGAGAATATTATGTGAGTTTGGGTTAAAGATCAAGTATATCATGCGAGGCTTAGAACCGATGTAAGCCTCGCGCTAACATGGTTCGTGCCGAATATTATAAACTTGATCTTAATCCCAAACTCACATAATAGTATATTTATCCTATTATTGTCTCATCATTTTTGATTCATAATTGTCAAATATCGCATTCGTTGACGATTTTGTTTTTTCTGTCGTTGACTAAAACAGATTCTCCCATTTTCGGAAAAAAACAAATCTGATCTAAAAATAGCGATAGTATAAAGCTCATGTTTATACGATCGTTGTTATACTATCGATTTTCATCTGGTATAAATAAAATTTCTACAGCTAACTTTAAAAAATTTGCTAAAAACTATACGTTGTTGGTACTCATTAGAATTGTTTCAATGACCTGACTCTAATGAAAACCAAGAACATGGGATGAACAATTAATGTGTTATTGCCTCATAAAACCTCACTCCCTTTGTCTAAAGCCCTGCATTAGTACATGCTGTATTTTCAGATAAGTTGTAGTCCTTACAAAACAAGTCTTTCTTCCCTGGTAAACTCCCTCCATTGCTTAATTTTAACCAAACCAGATTATTTCCTATGGAGCTAAGCATTACACGAATCACACTTGATTCACATGTCTTCCTTATCTTTGTGGCATTTTTTGCACTGCTCACTTTCTATTGGACTTTCTCCCGTTGCTGAAGAGTCCGGAGCTTGAACCCTACACTCTTCCGAATGTACAGTAACTTTTAAATCTATTGAGGGTCCATCAACAGGGGATTCTGCCAAAGTCTCAGGGACAGGGGATTCTGCCGATTCAGCGACAGCATACCATTCTTCTATTTTTTCCTCAGAACATTCTACAACATCTTCATTAGATTTTGATTCAGTTTTCTTATAATGTTTTTCAGATCTTGTACTCATTTACTTCTTAGGCGTAGGCCAAACATCGATAAAATCTAATAACTATGATCCTCCCTCCATCTCTTTTCCTTCCTGAATGCAGGCTGTTCCTGTTTTCTTCACACGTTTGTGCTTGTTACCAGTCCTTTTTCCTGAAACTTTATTTTGCTTCATTTGTGCCTTTTTATTTTTATTTTTACGGGATGTTTTGACATCTTTCCTGAATTGCCCCATTAACACATGCAACTAACTATCAATTATCTCTTTTAATAGGAAAACAATATGTGGCATGAGGCTTTCTAGACTCTCTTGTTTGTTCGACACATTAACACCAAACTTCTCCATCTTCTCCTCTGTGAGGCGTATTACAACAGTATGTGTTAATGTGTAAAGAAGCTCTTTGTCACAAGAGAGCTTTATATTAATTCTGTGTATACAGCTTTTCCAAACTTTACAAGCTTTTCGCCTGACAATTCGTGTAGACCTTTGTCTGTTAGAACAGAGTATCCAAAACATTTGTTAATCCGCGATAAATGTTCTGTTTTCTGTTTATGTCAAGTAAGGATCCTGGCTCTGTATTAGTTTCATGTAGGAATTGTTCATTCTTTTTCAGGACATTTAGGATGTTTTGATTACACATGGCTTCATGGTATTTATCCTTAGGCTCTGCGTTCAATTTAAAGCGGTTGCTGCTTTGCGTCTTTGTTAATTTTTTTCTAAGATGAGAAATACGATAGCCAACAACATATCGAATTCTGGGCTGAGATGGATTGGATACATAACGTTTTGTAAGGTACTTTGAAGTAACTTTAAGAAGATTGACTTGTTCAGAATTTGATACTTTCTCAACCAATCCAAGACTTTATAGCATACAATCATGTGTTAGCCAGAAAAAGACCCCACCTGCTCAAACAACATAACACTATTTAGGCGGTACTCGGGTCCCGTGATGTAACTTTGTACTAATTTCGCAAATTCGAGGAGCTGCTTTTCTGGAACACCCTTTTGAACTTCTGTATCCTTTATTCTAGACGCAAACACTTCCAGTTTCAGCATGACCTGTTTCACGAAAGTAACAAGTTTTTACCTGATTGAGATTTTGCACAATCTCGTTTATGTCTTTATGGACTGGTGTGATTTCCTCCTGTTCCCTGAGACTCTCTTTCATCCCTTCGAACTCAAAGTCTCCAGGAATTTGAAGCTGAGTAATTTCATCTTCTTCTAATATTAAGGAAGATATCACTTTATTTTAAGCAAAATGTTGGTGCTGCCATCAAAGATGATACTTATTCAATACAAAAATGCGTTGAAACAATAACCTGGTTTTGATAGCTCGGTCTTCAAATGTATGTGAGAGGAAGCCAATAGACGTAAAATGGGGGAAAATCAACGAATCGGTACATAATATTTGCCGAAATGTCAATGCCACATTACATACAAATAGAGAAAATTGGAAGCGTTCTGGATCTGAGTGGCTTCACTAATATGGGGGCAGAAGGGGACTCTTTTCGCCAGCTGCGAACTTGAAGTAGGGAAAAGGCAATAGGGGCCCACATACTGCTGCTTCTCTTTCTATGCTTCACCGAGTTCCGATTTCCCTTTGCCAACGTTGTGACTGATACTATCCAGGCATGGATTAAAAGTGATGTACACTAGCATGAACGGCGCAGGGGCAAATAAATCTTTTTACACCTGAGTGTTGACAATTTCAAAAATTATGTTGTAATAAGCCCCTGCAACCCTCAACCAGTGGCATTTATTATGGACATATCCCACGTACTGAATAAAATCCGCAATAGTATTCAAACAAGTGGGGATCGTGATTATAATGTTAAGTACACAAAAACTATTAAAATCAAAGAATTTGAATTTCATTGGGACATGCTTACTGATTTTTATCTATGGGATCGTTAAAACGGACATCAACTTCATCGAAAATTGACCAATGAACATGTACACTTGGACTCTCTATCCAGAATGAGAAATCACCTTGTTGAGCATTTGTTGGATGCCGACATGCTACATGCTCTGAATGTGTACAGGGAAAATTTAGGCGACAAAGGTTGATATAGACATCACAACTCATTCATATATTCGGGAATATGCGACCAATAAAGGACAAAAGTGATAAGCGCTTGGGGCATTTTTAAAGCATATGATTTACGGATTGGGAATCAACCATACAGCAAGATCACTCCATGTCAAAGAAGGAGATGTCAGGATGTCTTTTGTCAGCACAGTGTCATGAAGACATTCACATCAGCATCAGAGGATTCATAATTTTGTGTTCAATGGTGCTCGACGTTCCATCAGTGATTACACCAGGTTTGGTAAAATCGGATGTTATCGAGCATGTGTTTTGTCAGCAACGCTCTACTTATAATGGCGCCAATACAAGAAAACTATAACATGTTTAATAATAGGACAGACAACCATAGCCTTTAAATCCAATGCAGGAAAATCTACAGCGTCTGTTCCATTTCTGGTGGACATGAAGGCCAAAACAAAAAAGGAAAAAAACCACCCACGACAGTTACAAACAACATCAAAGACATAGGTATATGAGGCGTGATGGTGAATTATATGATCTCATTTTGTCAAAATGTTTTCAAGGACCAATTATGTATTAATCCATTTAAAAAAGCATGTATGCCTAAATCCCAATTGTGTCTGCATAAACTCATCATAAGATTGTTTTAGATGATAATCATCACCTTTTCAGTATGTATTGAACGAATACACATGAAAAAAATCATGACATGTCAGGATTGTTGTTGTATGAATCTCAAGTTATTTATGGGAAATATATGTCCTTATCATGGACCTTAATTGTACCAAATGACCTTGACCTTGAGTCATCTACTGCTCATGACCAACCTACATACCAAATAATTATGAAGATTGTAGGCTGTATGGTTCTCAATTTAGTTATCTGAAACAGTTTGTTCTACTGACCAACATACCGGTCTACCTACTTACCAACCAAAATGGGCTAAGCAAGTAGTATAACCCTACTTTTTAAAGATGGGTTTATCAATTAAAAGTAAAACTTTGGTAGAAACTGTATAAATAAATTGTAAAAGAAGTATTTGTACCTAACATGATTAACCTTTCTTCAACTGTTGGGTCTGTCAACATGGGCTGCTCCTGTGTGTCATCTTCATCGTCTCCTTAGTCACCTGTAATCCTAGGGCCCTCTTGTCTGCAACATTGAGCACACCAAAGCAACGTCTGTGTATTCTGCTACAATTTAATTTTCGCCTGAGACTTCTTTCAATTTATGCTGTGAAATATGTGTGGTTTGGTTACGATTTAACTCTTTGTTTATTGCAGATGCATTTTTGCAGCAGACATTTGAAATCATAATGATGAAATAATCATAATGAGAATGTGTATGCCCCCGGATCGAAAGATCGGGGGTATATTGTTTTGTTTTTGCCTCTCTGTCTGTCACTGTGTCAGTCAGTCAGTCATTCATTGTGTGTGTCAAAAACTTATACCTTGGTCATAACTTTTGCAATATTGAAGATAGCAACTTGATATTTGGCATGCGTGCGTATCACATGGAGCTGCACATTTTGAGAGGTGAAAGGTCAAGGTCATCATTGGATGAATAAACTAGAGAACCTTCATTTAAAGTTGTCTACTACAAATTGTTACAGGTTCAAATAAGTTTTATGAAAATGCAAATAAAGCAGAACATATTCATGAAAAGATAAGGATGCACTTTAATGCTGAGTGTTGTAATGAATGTGTTACATACTCACACTACAAAACTTGTAGTCCGCTTTGCACATTTCAAATATGCCATCTATGTTTTATTTATAAGAGGTCCTGTATAATAAGCCTATTGAAACACACTTTATTTAGGTCTTATCCAACAAATCTCTTTCATTTGCCGCATATAAATAATCTAATGAAACCCTTGACATGATTGAATAAAGTCATAAACAAGTAATTGTCTAAAACTTATTTGTATTCAGCCAGTCTGATTACTTTTATTAAAGGAGGTTCTTTTTTCTGTTATGTCTTTATTTACTGCACAACAGGATCTAAACTAGTTGCTGCCAAAACTAATTCAAGCTAACAGTTGAATATTTACCTTATCTTTATATGGCATCAGCTCTTATCGGTCCGTGTTTCCTATGGGATTTGCTCCATGAAGTCTTTCACTTTCTTTGCAGGTTTCAGTGCATATCTCGGATGGTTGTTGATGACCCGAAGTCCTTCTGGTCTTCTTGTATGTGAGAGTGCCACACCTAGCTGCCCAGGCCGGAATATATCACTACAGTCTACCTCAACCCTGTTAAAAGTGTTTTGTGTGAATTAATATATAAACATACAATACAGTTAACATGTTTTGAAACATGTGTAATAGAACTAGAGTTTTCCTACAAGTCTCCGCACAATTTTGAGCATGTGCTTTGCATATCATTATTGAGTTTTTAATTATCTATGTATTATGTAAGAACATATTTATACGTTATCAAGTTCAAATAAATTTCATTCGAACCATGTTGAGTTTAGACGGCAATTTATGTTGAGTATACTAGCACTTTTTCCTTAACCTGGCGCAAGACAAAAATGTAATGGAATACTAAGAAATTTAATCGGTAGGATACACATCATTGTGATAAAGGGAGACATTGCTCATTATAAGAATATTTTTGTTAAACATGGAAATGGTTAATGGTAATATCTGTAGATTTATGTGATATGTGATAATAAATAGATCTTATACATGTCATACAAAGGAACATCGTTATACTATGAATATAAAAATTAATAATATCCTGAAGAAAATATCTTTTTTTATTTAACTTTCTTATTTTATTTTGTTTCTTATCAAAACCACTTCAATAGCAAGTAACAATGCTAGTCTCCTTGTGACATTTATTGATCACTAGTTGGGGCTTCTGGCAAAGCATCAACAATATGAAAGCTCATTGTAGGCCTGTTACTGTACCTGTCAAGTGTCATTCTTTGTGCCTTGTGTATAGTGAGGCCGAATGCCAATTTAAGAGGTTACTGCTTTCTCCATTCTCTGTTCTCATTCATAGACGGATTGAACACTGAAATATAAGAATAATCTGTCAAATGAAGTAGATCAAGTTTTATTTCATCTCAGTCGCACCAAATTATAAAGGAGATATCTTAAAATATTGTTTACAATGCTTATACACTCATATGTCAGCTTGGTGCAGAAAAGACGTCTTCCGTGCATGACCATCGTACACACAGTTGTATTGTTATTACCTCATCCTATAGGTTAAGGCAACCAAGCTCCTGTTTTCAGAGATTTTGTTTAGCTCCATTCTCCCTTCAGACATAATGGTGCATCTCGCACAAGACGACATTTAAAAACAGTTTGCGAATAGAGAAGTTGCCCATTTAGTCATAAAAAGACAGTTTTCATATTGTCACAGACTGTTCAAGGTCAAATGATTAATAAAACATCAATTCTAAAATGCTTTCTGCAAATTGATTAAATTATATGAAAGTGGTCTTCTGCAAAATCATCACGTGCTGAAATAAATTAAGACAATGTAAGTAAAATATCCATGTTTACATTTGTACTAGGTGTAGAAGAGATGGAATTGTAACTTAGGTACAGTGATGACTTCGGTGAAACCTTCGAATTGGACTTTCAACCCGTCTGTTTTACTCAAACTCTGGACAACTCAACAGAGACCAATGTAGGGTTGTTCAGACATGTTCTGGAATAGGATAACATGACAGCCCACCTTCAGCCATAACAATCTTGGAGCTGTTTTGTCCTGTAGAATCTCGAGATCTGGAACTCCGTCTTCAGCAGGGCTTTGACAAAGTTCACCCGGCATCTTTTTCTGTTTCCACTCTGTTGAAGTCATCTACCAAGTCATTCTTGGAAAAAAGCTTCATTGATGATTGGCCAGGAACAACATTAAGAGGCCGTCTCAAACTTGTTAAGAATGAAGTACTTTCCTGCGTGACTAATCCAGAAAACACTTACTTGATAGCTTTGGTTAAGGCGTTTGTGCTTTCTAGCCTTAAGCTGTCCCTCAGAACCACATTTTGTGGGAACCACTCTTTGAACGAATCATGTTCAAAGCAGAACTCCCCCTCATTTCTGTATAGTCGATTGGCTACAGGTGAAAGCTGAAAAAAGTCACCGCACAAAACTATCTGAATCCCCTCAAACGACTCTTCCTCTATCTTAAGCCGTCACACTCTTTCAATTAAGCAGATAGTTCGCTTACTTTTGATGCTTATTTTATCCATTATAAGACAGTCTGTGTTGTTGACGTTTTCCAACACCTTGGAAAACTGTGGCAAATTTAAGAGCAAGTCACAAATATCTTCGGCATCATATCTGCAATCCTAGCAATTTATTAATAGTACTTGCCTTCATATCGTACACAGAATAAGCTATTCCAGTTGAAAAGGTAACTTGCACAATTTTTCCTCGTCTTGACATTTCTTTACTCACTTCATTGACGACGAAACTTTACCCCGTGCCAGTTGAGCCCAAAATCAAAAAGTTATGACCTTCAGTGGCTAGTTGAATAGCTTGAATTTGCAACTCATTTATCTTCACTAAATATTGCAATCACAATATAGAATAGTAGTGTAGTCTGATTAAGTAATACGCCCAAATGAATCTGTCACATCGTAATGGTGGATGACACAATTCACAAACACTAAATATGCAATCGAGTCTAAAATTGTCTGCTACTTCAAGACCACAGAATCTAGTCCAATAGGATTGATTTAAAATATAAGAAAAACTAGTTTATATATTAAAACAGTTACATTAAAAAGAATAAAAACACACAATATCCGTCCGTACGAGAGTAAATTAGCTGAAAGATCGCTTGTTGAAAATGAAAACAACCGCGGCTTCTCTTTTGGGTAATATAGTGTTTCCTAGCCGATATGAAAACCGACCAATCGTATTTTGTGTTACAAAATCTCTGACGTCATCAAAGGATTTCCCAACGTCAAAATACAATTTTTCTGTTTAGAGTTTGTAATCGCGGATTAAAAGACGTAATAAAATGGTGTTTACCATACTTTTTCGATAACAATAGGTATTGAAACCGATTGAAAAATGTCTAATGTGCATACAGGTGCTGTTTATCTACAATTTAATGCCTTGGTTATTGAGTTTTAGCTCTTTAAAGTGATCGCCATGAACAATCTCATTAGCCGATTTGTGCCTAAATGGCGGTCGATTTTCATAAACTACAAATGTATGTACCATTTGGTTGGGAAAGGTTGCCTCGTGACGAAAAATGACCACGAACGGCTACTTACCATCATAAACTACAAGAAAACACTTCTCGATCTCGTAGAAATGCTAGCTCGGCTCTCATCTGACCAAACGTTCAGTGCCGATTTTTACAAGAGTAAAACTATCAAAATATCCCAGCTACCGAACATAATCCAGAGTAGCGCGTATATATTGTTGTTAAACCGACTTTGCAACTGTGCAGATGTAAACTTGTAACATTGCAATGTGTAATGATACGCGTTGACCAATCTAGACATGTTTACATGCTAACAGTGGATATTGGCAGTTCATTTAAGTTACTGTTGCACATTTTTATGTTTTATGCGTTGTGTATGCGATTGAAAAATACAAGTAAATGTATATTTTACATTTTGAACATTTAATTTTTTATTCATTTTACAGTTTTAATTGGTTGGACAATGAACAAGATGAGCATTTGAGATGTCTCCACCTTAAAAATTAACATTGTTGAAAATTGAAACATAAACAATCGAACTTGCTTATTTGAACGGATATTATTTGACATGTATGTATAATCTATAATTACATATGAAACATATCAGCGTAATACTCAATACGTGCAACATTTCTGGTGATGAATAATATTTGCGGTCTTTTCCTTCCATACGTGATCATCTCCCTGACAACGACTGTTTGATTTGCTGTTTACTATTTGCCATATACACAGAGTTTCGTGTTCTATATCTAAATTGGTTTTACAATGATGTGATATGAAAATTTTAGCTTTATATAATTCTTATATTTTAGTTTGTTATTTTTGTTTTCATTTATATAGTTTTATTTTCATAGATTATGCATAACGCCAATGAATATGTTTAGATGTTGAAATAGCCGTTTTAGCAAATAAACCAGTTTCAAGTTTCAAGAAATCTGAAGGCAGATAAATCACCGGTAGGGAACAACGCGCCTTCCGAGCTGGAACGGAGGAGAGGAAAATACTTCCACAATGCCATCACCATGCTAATATACATGGGAGGTAAAGAAGTGGCCCCAGGAGTGGACCCACTCTCTGGTCACCCCCACCCTGCCGAAAAAGGGCAACTTCAAGCTGTGCAAGAGTTACCACACCATTATTATCTTCGGTTATCCCAGCAAAGTCATGCGCTACATCCACTTCAATCGATTGAAAAGTAAGGCCAATTAATTGCTGGCGGAAGAGCAAGCTGCATTCAACCTGCCAAGCCATAATTGAGAAACACCTTCAAAACCATCGTGAGCACTTACACAACGTAATCGACTTCAAGTATTTCAACCGCTTGTTGGATGATTGCCAATGGCATGTTAGGAAAGGACAAAGGGCTAGTACAAGTCATACAATTACTCTACGGATACGTCAGCAGCGCAGTACTTCGATATGGACAGAAGGAGGACTTATGAAGGGCATACGCGAGCGTCCGTAAGGGACGTCTGCTCTTTAACCATTTCATTTATGATTAAGAACTACTCTTTACCGGTACGGAGACAGTCAACAAAGTTTACATACGCCGGGAATGGGGATTAAGCATGGGTCACATTGGGGAGAAGCATGTGCACCCTAAGGTCCATCTCACTATCAATTGAGGTAGTCTTCCAAACTACAATTTAGTAAAACAAGACACAAAGGGGCGTTTTAATGTATAGCATTTATTGTTAATACCGTGTAAATGGTTTAACATCAATACACATATGCGACATTTTTTCATTATTTGTAAATGAATGAATGTCTGACGGATATCGTTTACGACAAACAGTACTTTTGATTTAAAACAAGTGTTATACAATGGGTTTCAGCTCCGTTAAAATATCCATAGCGAAACTAATTATATTTTTATATTAATTTTGTAATATTTTTGGGCGCTGAATCTGTTGAATCTCTATGCTTAATTAGCTACTTGACCTTCCAACACATAGTAAATATATGTGTATGGAGGACTAGTTGCCAGTAAGGTACCCTCCAAGCTTGAAAATTAAAACTACAGCAATAAGGCACATATAACATGTAGAACAAAAATAAAATGCTTTAGAATATACAAAACGAGGAATGTTTCTAAAGTCACGGATCTACGAACATTACACTTTGGTGTCAAAACTAAGTCACGGATCTCCGAACATTCCACTTTGGTCTCAAAACTCATCGTCGGCGTGCCAACGGCGGCGTCACACGCCGGCGCGCCAAATTCCCAACTTTCTCTGGGCCGCGAAATGTTAATATGCACTAACATCACTATGCTAATTTAAATAAAAAATTAAATCTACTGATATGTTTTTAAACTTCGCGGTTTGATGGCGTCCTGCACGATAACAACGTCGCACAAACGTATCGTCTGATGATTGTTGCCGCCTTTCGTCTGTAATTCCCTCAATGACGTCAGATATTCGTGAGTCCATCGGTGACGGTACTGCTCGATAAGACGCGCGCGAGCCTGTTCGCGCTGTGTGATATCACGGCGTGTAACGTTGGGGAATGAACTATCACCAACGGCTTTAGCGTCACTGTATGGAAGTCCAGTCAGTCTTCTTCCGTGGAGTAGATGCGCTGGTGTGAGTGGTTCTGGATCATCACGACCGGAAGTGACGTATGTTATCGGCCTGTCATTCATGATTGCTTCGACTTCTGTAACCTTTATCTGAAGTGTCTGGAAGTCAATGAAAGCCCTTTCAAGCACTTTCGTGATGGTAGTTTTCATAACTTCGACAAGCCGCTCCCATCAGCCGTTGTACCACGGGGCTCTTTGTGGAATCTGCCAGTTCGTTTCTTTCCCTGACAATGCTGCGTGAATGGTGGGTCAACTACATAAGCGTTCAATATGTGTAGCTGCTGCGTGGAATGTTGTTGCGTTGTCGGAAATCATAAGGCGCGGTAACGACCGTCTGCTCACAAAACGTCTGAATGTAAGCAGGAAGGACTCTTCTGTCAGATCAGAAACGATCTCGAGGTGGACAGCGCGTGTATTAGCACACGTGAAAAGACAAATGTACACTTTCTGCTGCGGTCGTCGATCCGACTTCACGTGTAAAGCGTCGATTTAATCAACACCAGTAACTACAAAGAGTTGTGCATCTGTGAATCTGGACGCCGGATGTGGCGGTGGACCATCGCAGTGTGTGATTTCCCCGTGATTTTTCTACAGTTCACACAATTATTTATGATGTTTCCAACGCTATTTCGAATAGATGGTATCCAAAACTTCTGGCGTAGAAGAGTAACCGTCTGGGGTATACTAGCGTGAAGCTGTCTGATGTAGGCATCGTTTATGATGAGCCTTGTTAAATGGACTTTCGGTGGTAGCAGCAACGGAAACTTCGTTGCCTCTGGTAAGTTGGCATTGTAGATTCTCCCCGCACTACGAATGCAGCCATCGTCATCAAAGTAAAGCCGCAATTGTCGTATGATCGGCTGTCCATGCTTCTTCATTCGCAGTACCCTGATGACGTCACCGTTACGCGCGTATGCCTTAATGAAGGTCTACTGTTGTTGACGAAGCGCAACACGTATGACGTCACTCGAATCAACTTTCGGTAACTGCTGTACTTTTGCATATCTATTAACCTGTGTTTGCCATAAGTCTCTCCGTTTTCAGGAGGCGAAGAACTGTTAGCCTGTTGGTCTATCACGGTAGCGAAGGCGGAAGTGACGTAAGGTTCCCAGAGTGAATATGTAGATTCGCTGCTCAACCAACTAGGTCCGTGTATCCATAAAGTGCTGCTTTGCAGTTGAGCCGCTGAGATCCCACGTGTTTGCAGATCTGCCGGGCTTTCATCTGTCGGGCAATATCGCCAATCACACTCTGGGACAAGCGTCTTGATTTCTTTTACTCTGTTGGAATTGAAGCGATTTAGTGGTTTCCCTGTATTCAGCCAATGCAAAACTATTTGACTGTCGGACAAACACAGGACCTTCTTTATTGGAATAGCTTATGTGACGTGTTGGACGATGCGAGCTGCGACGAGAGCTGTCATAAGTTCCAGTCGTGGGAGTGTGATTTCCTTCAACGGTGTCACTCTGTTCTTTGCGAGTACAATGGGTGATTCGCTCCCAGAAGTGACGTAGGCGACGGCTCCATACGCGCGGATACTTGCATCTGCGAATACGTGTAATGTGTTGTTGACATCAATTGTCTGGCCCGTGAAGTATCTCCGCTGGAATGGAGAGTTCAAGGTGAGATTGGGGGTCACTCGCTATTGACGTCCACTGGTCAACAATGTCCACCGGCAGTGATGAATCTCAGTCATAGCCATTCTTCCATAGATTTTGTACTAGTATGTTTGTAACTCGACTAAGCATCCCCAGCGGGTCGAAAATTCATGACGTCTGTTGAAGAATGGATCGTTTTTTAGCCGTGGTGGATGGTTCTGTCTTACGGGTAACAATTTTCGCCACATCTTCATCTGGGTCCCATATCAATCCAAGAATATTTGCTTGTCTGGCCCTATCATAAACATTTTCGCTCCGGGCAACATCAATTAAACGTTCACAGTTAGACGTCCATGATCGTAGGTTGAATACCGCGTCAGTCACCAAGTCACGCGCATTTCGGAAGTAGCTGATGGTATCGTCTACGCTGTGAAAACTTGAAATGATGTTGTCCACGTACAGATCTTTGGCAATCACAGCTGCCGCTGGGTTGTTTGTATTCAGCTTGATGTGTTTCAACAGTGTGGCATTTAAAATAAATGGTGAACACGTCGCGCCGAATAGCACAGAGCGGAAACGATACGTCACCAGTTCACTGTCGATATCCGTAGGGTCTGACAACCACAAAAATCGGATCACATCTCTGTCATCTTCACGATGAGCGACGTTCGTAATTGCTTTTTGTCAATGTCTGCTGACACAGCATACTTTCCCAGTCTGAAGCGCATGAGCAGCGTTGTTAGATTGTTCAGTTCCATGTTGGGTTGACTCCAGACAGTCATTCAAACTGAGAGTACCAGCTGATGCGCGGCAACTGCAGTCGTACACTATCATAATGGGAGTCGTTGTAGAGTCCTTCTTCACTCCGTGGTGGAAATATAATGCACGCGTTTCGATGTGGCGACACCATCTATTTTCTCTATAAAACGTCGATTTTGTGGTCCTTTGCTCAATCGACGTATATTGCTGTCTGTCCTCCTCTTCGTGATGTCATAGTTGGTCGGAAGCGATGGGTGGTGTTGTTTTCACGGTAGCTTTACTTTGTACTTCCCGTCGGTAAATGATATGCTGTGTTTTTGGTAGTGACGGAGACTCGTGGCAGCATCCCTGTATTTAACCTAGTTGGAGCAAATTCCCATCGACCATATACTCCAGAATCTGGTGAGATCCGTAGAATCTGAGACGTGGGAAGCAATTACGTCATAACGTAGTAATAACTATCGGTGTGTGCAGGAAGTGGTCCGGACAGGAAAATGCGAGAGCTGACGGCTCTAACAACATATCCTCGGACTACCTGGTCCCCCACGATATGACAGTAGAAATATGCACCGACGAGAAGAGAGATGTCAAATTGATCCGTCACCGGATGTGCGAGTCTGAGCCCTCGTAGGTACTTTAAACTCTTGATAGACTGCTGACAGCGGTTCATTATGGGTTTCGCTATAACAGGAACGAAAAGTACACGAATGGAATATCATGCATCCATCTGTTGCCACGATATTGATGGTTGCTGTTTCAAGACGCCTGACGCTGTGTGCGGGATCTCCAAAAGATGACAAGTTGATGCCGTTAGTTCCGTCACGTTGCAACCGCAGCTTGTCGGCTAACTTCTGCGTAATGAATGATCTCTGCGCACCTGCGTCCATGAGTATATTGGCCTCAGCGTACCACCCGCCGGCGCATACCGGTAAGACTGCTGTCTTCAACAAAACATCTGAGTGGGATGTCATTGACGACGAGTGCAAAATGGCTGCCCCCTCTCTGTTACTCCATGTTTGACTATTGTGACTGCTAGAACGATTCTGTGAAGGTTCAGAAGTTTTATTTGTTACGCAATGTGATGATTCCTGTGACGATTCACATATGAATGAATGGTGTTTGCCTTTACATTTGCGACAGAGAAATGATGATGGACAGTGAAAAGCTTGATGCAAATTGCTCAGGCAATTAAAACAAAGTCCTTTCTCCTTTTTGAAAGAAATGCGCACTGAAATGTCACTTACTGTTTTGCATTCACCCTGATGGGTTTATTTCACAGAATACGCACATGCGTAGGTCCTTCTGACGCTTCGGCGACTTCCGGTTGTAGGTGGTCTTCTCCCAAGACCCAGTGTAAAACGATGCAGTGGGTATCAGGTCTGTTTGGTCGTTGTGTGTGTTTCCTGCGTCCATAACGTCGATCTCCCGATAAATGGCGCGTCGAAGATCGCTCAATTGCAAACTTCCGGTCTCGTGATCTCTGGCTAAATTCCGTTTTGTGTCTGACGGTAGTCTCTGCAGAATGACGGGAACAAGGAGAGTGCCGTAATTATCTTGCGATTTTCCTAGCGATTCCAGACCCCGAATATTCGTCTCCAACTGGTCATAAAATCCACGTAGACTCTGCCGGAAGGAGACAGAAGCTGTAATAACGTACTCATGTATGCCGCTATGATTTTATGTTTGTCTCCATACCTCTCAGTCAAAAATGAGATTGCCTGGCCGTAGTTAGCGTTGGTAAGAGCACACCCTTCAATTGTTCTGGCCGCCTCACCCTCCAGCATTGTCTACAAATAATTAAATAATTAAACTTTTGGACTTCCGTTCATGTATGGCCGATTCGTGGCTGTCCCAAAACGATTGTCACGTTAAGATATCGCCGTTAAATGTTATGAGGTTGAGCTTTGGAACCTGGTGAAAATACATACTCTGCTTGGCTGGTTGCATTACGTGGGTGTCAGCAACGGCCGTGGCGACTTGACGGGGTTATTGAAAGGCCAGAAGCGACGATTGATTAATGTTTTCGGATGATGTCGGTAGGGTATGTAACTGCAGAGACGCGTGTGGTTCTTCCTCTACGCTTCGATAGCGTGTATTGGATAAATCGGGTGGCTGCATAACGGAAATCGACAGACTACTATAATGGACGGCTGTACTACTTGAAAATGAGTTATCATGCAGATTCTGATGGTATCTCCGAAGCTTCGCTTCCATGTCAAAAACGTACATCTGCGAGTCCAAAAACTTGTCTGGGATCGATTCCGCGTCTGATTATGTTCCCTTTTAAACCTCGTATAATCTCCAGCTGGTTCTCTATTGCAACGATGGTTGGTTCAAACTGCAATTTGTCATTTTCTTCCAATCTTTCGATAAATCGATCGATAACTTTCTGATTTCCTAGTCTCTGCCCCTTTAACTTATCTGTATTTGTTGACGGCATCCTTAGTTTTTGGTAACGGCACCAAAATGTCTACTTGGAATCAATAAATAATACTAGCGTTGTGTTTTAAATTTTAGTGTCGTCCTTTCTCAATCATAACAATATATTAACTGTAACAATAATAACAATATTACGTGAATGTATATGACGTTATTCGGATGGCGTAACACGACGGCGCGCCAAATTCCCAACACTTATCTCCTATAACAAAATAAGCTGCTTTATGGCCAATTTTGTACTTAACCTTGAATTGTGAATTAATCTTTCTTTGATGTACGGAGAATGGTTATAGAGGCCTCATGATTGTGGATAGTCTGTGTTTTTAATTGCATTATAATAGGTCTGGTCGCTGTTCTCAAAAGGTGTGTTGTGACCAAAGTTGAACTTTAATTATTACATAGACTTTTGCAGTACACGCCCAACGTTGTTTTGTGATGGTCTTTATTTATGCCAAGCTTGTAATTAAATCCATAAATATTGTCAAGTATTTTGCTTAGACAGGAATTGTGTCGCCTGTAAGTTTGGCATAAACCTGTGAGGTATGGATGGTACACCCGACAAGTCTTGCGTTAATTGTTTACACTTTTGCCGATATTTTTTTTAATACGTCTATTACTGTGAAGGTATTGCTGAGGAATGAATTGTACAGCTGTTTATGGCCAAATGGTACCTCTAAGTTGACCTTGACCCTAGGTATGGCGCCGGGTGTTTCACAATTATCGAACGGACATCCGGATAATTTGCGTATAATCATTGAAATACATGTATATTCTGATGAAGTTATGAACCATGAGCAAATAATAGGCGAGTAAATTTACTTGATTTGTTAAGTGGAATAAAAGTGAAATCTACATCAAGAAATATTCATTTAAATGCATGTAATATCCTTTATATCTATCATAAAAATAATAAAATATAAGCAAATTATAGTCGAACACATATATTTTTGAAAAAATATAGTAATCGACAGAATCGTCATTAACATTAATATATTATTTACCAAAATTCCCTTTAATACTCATAAATGCCATATTGTACGAACGTAACGCAGTCAGTTTTGCTAGCCGTTGGATATAATTGGGAAATATGGAATTGTGAATGTTGTTCTTTTGGAACTTATGCAATTCAATACATATGCTAACGGTGTGTTATTCATATTATATCAATGCATATTTTATGATAATACACGTTGTAGCGTAACCAAAGTATGTGCAAACCTACGATGTCATAAATATATACATTTTGCTATCCATCTTTATATTATTAGCCTTATAAAAAGCGCGACTGCCGCATCTTTTATCTTAATTGAATTTAATAATTTAAAGATTAACGCATTTACAGCAGATAAACAGTACACCGATGGATGATATTTCTACCAAAACGATTCACATATTCACAAAATTAACTAAATAAACGTTTGCAGTTACATAATTTCAATAGAAATTTAAGCTGCATATGCATAAACGTGCGCTCAATAAGAATTCGGAGTATTCATTCACATGATTGATTAGGCAATCTATAACATCGTTCGCTACAACGATATTTGCAACGCAATATAAAGATAAATGGTATATAAGACAGTATATATGATAAACTGACAGCAGTTTATGTTATTACAATGCAAAATATATTTTACAGGTACTATTTGATAGTGGTATTGACTGGCAATTCACGTTTAAAGATATTGTAAATTGCATAGGAAATGTAACAAAGCAAAACAATTTAAACTAACACACAGTTGGAGAACATTTACCAATAGTATATGTTTTAAAAGTAGCAATCAACATATATGTATATGCTATGAATAGATTCAAATAACGCATTTAATATTTTTCACACATAAATAAATGTAATAGGTACACTTTCCTTAAACAAATTAAAATGCGTAACCAATTCAAATCACGCGCACAGAGAACTCTTCACACTATGCGTTTTTTAACAATCAAATTGCTTAAACAATACTTATATACACGCGCGCAATATAAGCACAGTACATTGATTTGTATTCTGAGATTTGGTGTTTGTTTAGAAATTTATTTGTGAGGAATATTTGTGTATGTTGTTTTGTATGTGGTAAAAAGAATGAATGTGTTCATTCTGCAAATAAACTGAAACTGTATTATCAGATAGTACGAAGTATTTGCTAATGAATAAAATGACTGGAAGCGACTGCTGAGTAAATGGATAGTTTACGCATTTCGAAACTTTTCATTTATTAAATAAATGTTACTGTTAGCATCAATGAGGTAGGTTAGACATCTAAGTGCTATGTACATAATGCATACATATAATAACATAAACATTTAAGCACATAATTTAAATATAATAATAAACGTGTTTGTATTATATGTTCATAACATACACACTATTTACAATACATGTACATATTAAAACAGACGACGTTCAGGTCAGTGAAAAACATACATTATATATAAATGCATGTTAATAACGAACTTTGGAAATGATTACAGTAAACAACTACTTTCACGAGAAAATAACTGCTGTGTACACACCCTTTTATTCATAAATCTATATCATTCTACAAATAGACAACAATTACATGTGCAATTCAGCAACTATTAACATGCTGCGGGAAATATGTTACATAAGTGAAAATATATAATGTGCTTGTATTATATTATGTCAAAACCCAAAAAGATTTTTGTTTTATTTACGTTAGCCTTTTTAATGTAAACAATAATTCACATTTAGGCTATATTGTTGAAATAATCCGTCAAATTAAAACATTGATGTGATGTTACCAAAGAATATTTATTTACATATTGTACATAGTACCAACTAAGGAATCGTTATCAACATCGATAGGTTTGTAATTTCTGTACAAATTCCGATGAACGATATTTTCAACTTTGAAGCAAACATTTATAAAAACAAAACTGAACAAACTATAAACTATACAGATACAATATACAATGAAAACAGTTATAAACAATGTGAGCGTCATTCGAAATAGCACCACTGTATAAAACATTAACATTGGAATCAATAACCAAATCACAATAACTGTGACATCAACCCTTAACCAGAAACTCACAAAATCATGTTTACCAATGGTTATTATTCCATTTTTGTCCATGGCTCTTTATTCCGATTTTATTGACACGAAAGAAAACCAGTAGTTTAAAATGCATGCAAAACATAGTTTACATGGGTCATCAGCTCCTTAAACATTATATATCGCGAACTTCTCCATCGCTAAGGGCATTTCGTAGCCACTAAACGTTTTGCAGTAGAGGACGACGTACAAAACAAACACAATATATGTTGCGACTTGCAGTGATGCTTTTTCCAGGATACAGTAGCTATCCCCTATCTCGGACAAAGGACCTGCTTGTTTTTTCCTAAAGCTCACTTAGCGATATCGCGCCCTAATCCCTGGAAATACGAACCAGTTGTTGTGTTTTTATGTTAAGTTCAACGCTGTTAAGTTTATTCTTTCAAAATAACAAAAATCTGGATCAGCGATATAAGCAATTTCTTCTACAGCTAGTTTCAAAATAATCTTCAAAGTTGAAAAGATTTGTATTTGTTAATAATATTGGTTAATACAATTGCACGAATGTATCAAGCGTCTTGATCATAAAATGAATACCAAATTTTGAGTTTAATTCTACAAAGATGCAACCATGTTGTTGATTACCCATGCTCCATTACTCGGTACAAATTTCGTTATCAGCATCATCAGCGGTAGAAGGAGTAGTAGAAGAATCAACACCAACAACATCAACATTACCAAAAACAGAATACCGTTTGTTTACATAATCAAAAATTTGCTTATCAACTGATTCCAATCACAATTACTTATTTTAGTATCGTATGTTGTCATTCCCATCAATACAAAACACAAGTTTACAATATATGAACATAATATTTTGTAATACACATATTAAACATACAGACACACATTTTTTACACGCCCAACAAATTAACAAAGTTTATGCTTGAGGTAAGATAACGGTTTTTGCTGACATTTTTTATGCTTTTGATGTTGCTGAGCATGAATACATGCACCAAACCGTTTGTATTTATTATCCAACTGACGGCATGTTTAATTTCTCCTTGATCTTTCAGTGTGTGCATGTGTAACCAGCAGACAGCTGTGTAGTAATTTGATTACTATAATACCTCCGCACAATTAAGTTAACGCGTTGATTCATATAAAGGATGCTTGATGCTCATGAGACACAATGAGCCGTTCTCTGGCTCAATATCCCTATACTTGTGTTAGGACAGATTTCATAGAGTAAAACACTAGTATTTTTCCAAGGCTATCTCTATTTGGGACATAACAAGTGACACTATATAAGCTTGCAATACAGATACATGTGTATGCGAATCTTTTCCACCGACGACTTCACGCGCATCAAATATAAAATCCAATCCATAACATGATGCTATACTGAAGCAAGCGTGGTCGATAAGCTGCGCAGTCACTCAACTGAACATTTCGCTTCCTTCAATGATATGCGTTGCAATATAGAAGGCAGCTGTATTTTGCATCAATCGCTATAAGTCTTCCACAAAATAAACCTTTTAACTTGATAAGCGTTTTAAATAGCTTAGATATTTAAGTGGGACGATACCCGTTCTCAAGGCTCCGTATTCTTATATTTGTATCACGACATATTTCAAATAATTAAACACTGCCTTTCTTCGCCAATATTCCAATTTTGGACATGTCACGTGACGTTATTTTAGATCGGATGTAGGATAGATTTATAAAAGAATCGCATCCCTATGTGTTTCACATGACTTCAATACACTATTCCAAAGCTTACACTTAACATGATCTCATGAAGAAAGCGCGATAAACAAGCTGCACAGCCACTCAGCTGAACATTCAACTCCGTGCTATGATATGACTTGCAAATGCCGCTGACTGCTGTAACGTACATCGCTCCCGTAAAGTCCCCCACAAAATAAGTGTCATTAATTTCTTGAGAGTTTATATAATTTTTTATGCTAATTATTCAAAAACGGCCCTGTTCACCATCATGATTCCTATATTGGTACCTCGAAATGTGTTAAACAGTTCAAGACTGCCATTGTTTACCAATATCGAAATGTTAGACATGTCATGTGACAATATTTCAGAACGCAAATCAGATATACGTGCTTGGAAATCGTCTCCACATGGGTCTGTACATGGCTGTACTACAACATCCCACAGCTCACATTGTACAGAATGATCTAATGAAGTAAGAGCGATCAACAAACTGCACAGCCACTCAGCTGAACATTCAACTTTCTGCAATGATATGCATTGCAACTAAGCAGGCAGCTGTAAAGTAAATCGCTCACTTTAAGTTCCCAACAAATTAAGTTTGGTTAATTTCATTAGAGAGTATAGAATCACTGAAGCTAATGGGGCGATATCTGCCGTTCTCAGCCCCAAAATCCCTATATGTGTATCACACAATATTTCAAACAGTTCAATACTGCCATTTTCCACCAAAACGGTTATGTTGGACATATAAAGTGACAGTATTATAGATCGCAATCTGCCGTTCTCAGGTCCAGGAACCCTATACTGGTATCGCGGAATATTTCAAACAGTTCAACTGTGCCATTTTTCACCACAATGGTCATGTGTGCCATATCAATTGACAGAAGTTCAGACCGAAAATCAGAAATACGTGCTTTGGAATCGTCTCCACATGCGTCTGAACATGGCTGCAATACAACATCCGACAACTCACACGTAACAGAATGATCTAATGAAGAAAGCGCGATCAACAAGCTGCACAGCCACTCAGATGAACATTCAACTTCCTGCAATGATAAACATTGTAATGTCGCAGGCAGCTGTAAAGTACATCGCTCTCTATAACACCCCCACAAATAAAGCTTTGTTAATTTCTTCAGAGAGTACAGAATCACTGATGCTAATGAGGCGCAATCTGACGTTCTCAGGTCCAGGAGTCCAATGTTTGTATCACGTAAGATTTCAAACAGTTCAGCACTGCCATTTTTCACCAAGAGTGTCATGTGTGTCACATCAAGTGACAGTATTTGAGATCGCAAATCAGATACATGTGATTTGGAATCATCTTTGCATAAGTATTCACATGACTGCAATACAACATCCCACAACTCACACGTAACAGAATGATCTAATGAAGAAAGCGCGATCAACAAGCTGCACAGCCACTCAGCTGTACATTCAACTTTCTGCAATGATATGCAGTGTAATGTCGAAGGCAGCTGAAAAGTGCATCGCTCACTATAAGTCCCCCACAAATAAAGCTTTGTTAATTTCTTCAGAGTATACATAATCACTGATGCTAACGAGGCGCAATCTGCCGTTCTCAGGTCCATGATTCCTATATTTGTATCACGCAATATTTCGAACAGTTCAACACATCCATTTTTAACCGAAATTGTTATGTGGAACATATCAAGTGAAAGTATTTCAGATCGAAAATCACAAACATGTGTTTGGGAATCTCCTCCGCATGAGTATTCACATGGCTGTAATGCAACATCCCACAGCTCAAACTGTACAGAATGATCTAATGAAGAAAGCGCGATTAACAAGCTGCACAGCCACTCAACTGAGCATTCAACTTTCATCAATGATATGCATTTCAATGTAGCAGGCAGCTTCAAAGCATTTCGCTCACTATAAGTCCCCCTCAAATTAAGCTTTGTTAATTTCTTGACAGTGTACAGAATGTTTGATGCTAATGATACATCTCCAGCAGTATGCAGGCTTATTTCCCCGATAGATGAACATCGCAGTGTGTCATATATGGCATTATCGACATGTTCAATACCTAGATGGATATTTGTCATGTCATTTAACAAATATTCTGACAGAAATATTTGCGTATTTGATTCCGCAACAATAACAGATTCCAAATACAATAGAACAGTATGTTTTAATGATGATAAAGCCACTAGTAAGTATTGGAGAAACATGGCCGTACACGTAGATTTTAGCAAATAAATATGTTGTATTGCGACAGGAAGAACTGTTTTGCCCATTAAAATTGAATCTTCTATGCATAAATACACCAACTTAGACATGGACGGAAGTACATCAGAAAATGATGATTCGTCGATTTGACCGATACAATGAAGCTCTTGTATTTTCAAGTTATGTAACGCTTTATAAAGTACCGGGGTCACTGCAGTCTTTAAACGTTTAAGACTGTGCTTGGACTGTTGCATGACTGACATAATTTCATTTACTTTTAAAATATTGCTTTCTAATATAAGTGACCGAACATTTGACTTGTTCAAAATAAGCAGTTCCTTTAATGCACTTGACTCGGACTCGCGTAGATATTTATTAAATGTGAAATCACTACACTTTAGACAAATGTCCTTCTGGCCGCTGATTTTTGCCTCACTGAAACCAGATACAACCATTTGCTGGAACAAGACTGATATTGCAAGACAACATGCATCGTTATCCATCTCATTACGTTTTGCTTTTAGAACGGTTTCATTTGTGTAATTGTCTCTTCGAAATGCTGATACGGTTTCCTCATAACGCTTTATATACAGACTTAGTCCGTGACATATGTCGCTGAGGAAGTCGCTGTCAACTAAACGGTTAAGTAGTTGATTAGCTGTCTCGCAGTGAAGTCCACAAAGATAAATAATAGTCTGGCTCATTTCTAACACATTATATTTATGTTCGGGTTTGAAATTCTCTATAAGGTCTTGCTTCAAACTTGCGATATGAAATGCTGCCAGGAACTCCTGAACTGTCTCGTGTGTAAATAAAAATTGGGGACCCTGTGCAACTCTGACGGAGTTGCACCTTACCGTCAAAACGCCAGCGTCGAGGCAAAATTGCAAATGTTCTTTAGATAAATATTTCCTGATTTCCCGTTCACTGAATGTTTGAGATTTGTTCGATACAAACTTTAATTGAAACGCAGCATTCGCAACCGCATCAAATATTTTGATCTGTTTCTTAATATATCTCGTACTTGATAAACATTCTGTCAGGCAACCGTTTTTAAAGAATCCCTTCTTTGCATTTGCCTTCTTAAAAAGTTCGTCTAGAATAATACAATGTATTTCACACAATGAACCCTTAACATCCGCTTTGTTCATCCATACATTGACTATCAACTCCTGCATCCAGGGCGATGTAAGAAGATGCATCAAGTGACGTTCGTTAATGTACGTCATAAATGCAGTGTGTGTCATGTTATAACCAATCTGAAGACTGCGTATTATTCGCTTTGTGAGCTGTTCTGACTCTATTATCCCATCGATTTCTAGCAGTCTGTCAATTTCAGAAAATTTGATCCGCTCGTCTACCATTTTCCACGGTCTTGTTGTTATAATCGATACGCACTTTGTGTGAGAGGTTGGTATTCTAGGTACTACGTGTTGATTCAATTGATCAGCCCACTCGTTAAGTCCATCCATAGTTACGAGGCAAGTCTCTCGTTCAAGGATTTGTTGTAAAAGCTCAAATGCTTTTGTTTGTTTAGTACCATTGTAAATGTTGTCAATTATTTGTGTTTTGATCATTTCTAAAATCTCACGCTGACCAATTGCATCTCGTAGTGAAATGTGAAACAGAAATTGAAAGTCCTTTAAAACATCAGCATCACTAAATGTAGCCTTGTTATCAGAATTGCGACAAGATACTGCGTTGCACCAGTCAAGCACAAGTTTAGTTAGGAATGTTGATTTTCCTATTCCGGGGTCTCCTTGAACAAACACACGTTTGAGCTTTATGTCACTGTAAAAGAAGTCCTTGTATTGGTCAATACATTTGTTTGTTTTATTTCGAGTTCCATCTTTCTCAATATTATACAAACTGAATTTATGTTGCACATAAATCTCAAAGATGGGTTTGTCAAGACCCAGCCATAGCGGC
>NC_068359.1:90055717-90144129 GCF_020536995.1 Dreissena polymorpha
AATCATCGGACGGGATGTGCAAATTCTTACAGCCTATTTTGATTTCCTTTTTACCCCAGTGAAAGAAAAAAGTGGGCTGATAGATGCAGGTGAGGACTAAACTATTTATTTGATTTGGTATTTATTTCGTCTGTACTGTCTATCAATCGTAATACAATATCGCATTGATCGATGTAGATGTTGATATGCAAACGCCCTTTGTATTTTTTTAATTTAAATAGTTGATGCTACTGTTAACATTTGAGAATAACACTTGCAAATTCAACATTACTTCGAACATATATGCTTATACTTATTATGTTTTGCAACAATTTTCGGATGAATAGTATGGCGTCTAAAATTGTTTTTAATAACTAAAAGAGAACCAGTTTTGTTGATATTTATTTGTAATGACATTATAATAACACGTATTAAATCTTGTAAATGAGATATTTGACTAGTTTTTATTAGACAGATGTTTATGTTACATTTTGTTTTACATTTAGACTTGAACTAGTTTTGAAGTTGATATCATTGAAGCTACTAAAACTTGTATAAACCATACATATAGTGTCGAACAGTTTATATACATGTACATTACATTTTAGGAAAGCTCGAATGCGATCATAGATTGGGTATTTACAGTCCATGTGGTGCCCATCATCTGGGTCAAACTCATGAGACCCGAGTGCCCTTAGGCATAAAAAAGTTATTTGTTTCTGCTTTTTTTGTTTTTAGTTATTCTTTGGTGTAGTGGTTCAGGGCAAGCGCCTACAATATTGTTTCAGGCGCGCAGACAGAAAGGTCAACTGCCATAACAGAATTTGCAGCTTTAGCTTTGTTAAGGGCCTTAAGGAGAATGGACCAAAATTGTTGTGTACAGCAAAGCAAAAATGTTGGTTGCTTCCCAGATGTACCTACAAAACAGAGGTAAATTAATAGATGAATACCGAGTACGTGGACAAGTGAGATTGTTCTTTTTTGGTGGAACGGAATACGGGAGGGGGGAGCGGGGTGACACCATTTGAAATATGAAAGATTTTCAATGCGATGCGATTGTATAAAAGTGTTTCATTGAATTTACCCATATTCACATAACATTTACACATTTTATTTATAACATTCTGATACATTGTAGATCTAGATAATACATAATAATATTTGACCCCAGTTTGTATAAATTTTGAAGAACAACAATCCCTTTATATAATTTTGTCCCTCAATAAGTTTATACCGATTTTTTCACAATCAGACGAAAAAGGCCTATTAAGCTAGACGATGCCCAGAAAGTTGATGTTCCTTATGATCAAGCAATGTCAACAGGAGTTGTCCTGGATCACAGCTATGATCTAGTGCAGCCATATACTGATGATGACCATGTGGCGAACCCAACAAATCATGCAAAAGAAAGTACATTTCTTAGTGTATTTGTATACTTTAGTTAGATTTGTATGTAGATTTACAAAATTGTGTCATTTTATTTTTTAACTTTTTATTTCTGACTTGACAAGTGAATCTTTGCAAATATTGAATAGATAAAGGTGTTAATAGAACTGATTTGTGTGAGAATTACTTGCCAAGCAAACTTAAGGTGGTTGATAAGCCTTATTGATCTTTCACATACATTTTGTATCAAATGTTTTAAACTAGCTTAGTAGCTTTATTGATGTTTTGCCTTAAATTACATAGCTCATCTCACCAACAACCACTACCAAAGCAAACAACATACCTATGCTGATCCAAATTATTTTGGGCCCATCTAAAATAAATATTTCTGCCTTTAGTTAAAAGACATGAAAATGGCAAAAAGTTTACCTTATCAATTTAACACGATTACCATAGATGTACTTTTTGTTTGCTGTTTTTTAACAGAATCTTATACAATGTTCCTGATTTGTTTTTCAGTTCAATAATTCAAAAAGAACAATTTCGTGAACTGGAAAACGAGCTCAGAGTGCTTAAAATGCGGAAAAGTGGATTCGCCATAAAGAATATTATAAATGAAACAGACAAGGTATGTGAACCAAACAAATATTAATGCTGGCTTCAAGCTTAATGTGCCCTATCATAATTTTTTTTTAATCCTTTATTTTATTCCTTGTGTATATTCGATTAAAATCAAACAAGAAATATGTTATGGTGGTTTTGCAAAAGTAAACGCTATACCTTATGTCACATAAGAAAAGTTTAAGTTAAAAAGGCAATAATATGTACTAGTGTAGTTGACATATTGGTTTGTATAACCCCTATGTAGAGTGTTAAGACGCTTTAACATATAATATAAATTGACGTTACATATTGTAGATGATGTTGTATACATCATTGCCATCAGATGCCTTTCAAGTGTTGGTGAACATGGTCAACAGGATTTAACCCTTCAATTACTTTTCTGGCTGGACAGTGTCATGTTTTACGGCGGCTTAATTGTAAGGACTTGTATATGGCAGTTCGGTTCAATACTAGCAGGGGCAACGATTCAAATAAATATCAGTAATACCTTCATCTGTGTGTTACATGAAATTTTATTTGAAGGAGTTCTACAGAGTGTTGGAATACCAAGTCAACTTAAATGTAAAGGGTATATTCCAAAATTCTTTGAGGATTTTAGTTCTGCAGGGATAGCAATTGATGCAACATAAATAATACAAGATGTTCCATCTGATATGAACTGTCAAGCTCTTTCCTACAGTAATTACAAAAGCAGATTTACTGTTAAAGCGGTTACTTGTGTGGCACCAAATTCATCTTTAGTATATTGTTCAGATCTTTATCCTGGCTCTACATCAGATTCAGCTATTATAGTACACTGTAAAGTTTTAGACCAGCTACAGCCAGGTGATTTGATTTTAGAAGATAAAGGTTTAAATATTTTTCATAAACTTCCATCTGGTGTCTCGTTAAACATCCAAACCTTTTCTTTCTGGTAAAGGTCATTTTACAAAGAAGGAGGCTGAACTTTGCTCTAAGATAGGAAGGAGCAGAATCCATGTAGAAAGAGTCAATGAAAGAATAAAGAACTATGGTATTTTAAATCATATACCGTTTCAATGTAGGCATTTGTCAAACAAAATATTTCAACTATGGTGTTGTCTTGTGAACCTTCAAGCACCACTGCTGAAAGAAAGTGCTGATAAATATAAAATAACATACATGTAGGGTGATTTCAAAAATAATGAAGCCTAAATGAAACATGCATTTATTTTCTAACCATTTAGCAAATTTGAGTTCTTTTGCTCTCTTACAGAAGTTTTCTCATGTGATTAACTTCAATGTGAAAATTTGTCTCAATAACTTGCTTCATTAACAAAATATCTTGAAAAATATCATTAAAGTGTCCCAAGTGGACTGGTTTTGCGTGTCATTTTAAGGAAAGGGAAATGTTCAATTCTATACTTTAGTAACACTTTAAGAAATATTAGGTACTGTAATCCTTTTAATGTATAGCAAAATGTATATACTTTAAGACAAATATAACATTGCTTCTTGCTTAGGTTGATATCTCTTGTAGCAAGTGTTCAAAGCAATTATGTTCTTGGCAATTTTGTGCCACAATTTTCACCTCACTTCACATATTAAGAGGTGGCATAATAAAGTGTTTCAACATTTAATAGCAAATAACTCCCTTTTAACCAGCCACATGCTTATTATATACATTTGTACAGGTATTTATACATTTATGTGTCGTGTAACTTTTGAACAGCTGAATACTTAATGTGGTCAGATTGTGTCCAAAGTGTACATTTTGTAAGAAAGTTCTTTTAAATATTTCATAAGATAGAATTTTCAAGGTTTTACATCTTTTTCTTCAAACCATGAATGCTTATCACAAGATGTACTGAACATTTGATGCCGAAACCTTGTGAACTTGTTTTGCAAGAAAAAATATCGTGTTTTGCCAAGTGTACTAAATGTCTATTATGTTTGATGACAAGTGTCATCTTTTAAAAAATGCACAAAGGCACTAATTTTCTTGAAAGAAGTACACAGAAGGGTGTAATCTCCAAAAGAAAAGGTGGTTTCTTCACTCTGGGGGTGAAGTACTCTGTTTATATTGGTATGTTTCCATATTTTGTGTTCAGGAGGAAAATATAAGCACATTAATGATTATGTGTAGGAAGTATATTTGACTTTACCATAAGATTTAAAAAAAAAATACATTTCCTCTTCTCAAAATATTGTAAATTTTAAACAAAATCTTGCTCCAATAATCATTAATGTTAGCCTGAAGTTAGTTATTAAATGTTGTACACTTGGGACACAAATGAAAGCTTTTCTTATAAACCTCATGAAAGTGAAAAACAAATTACACTATAGCAGAATTAAGTATTAAATTTCGATTCAAGAAATCATTCAAAAGCAAAACTAAAGAAAAAAGAAAAAACAAAAGTTCTACATGGTCAAATGTCAAATATGATGGATGACAAAGTCTTTCAGACACTTATAATTAAACCACGCAGGCTGTCACCCTTGTGGTAAAATTCCTTCGCATCTGATCTCCAATGTAAAGAAGTGAAACTCCAGCTGCTGGAGCAGTATTGCATTCTTATTATATACACTTAGTTGGTCCTTTATTTAAGGCAAGTGACCGATTGCCCAAGCAGTAAAAAACAGCAAAAAACAGCAAAATACAAAACAACATGAACACATAAAATAATAAAGCTGGGATTACCGCCTTGGAACGGCCAATGCAAAGCATAGGGGGTTTTAAACCGTTTTTAGAGCGCTCAACCTCACACTTGGCCCAGCAATATTCATGATACATTTAAGTGTTAATAAAATGTAACCTCATAGCATTGTAACTCAAATTAAACAAAAATAAAAGGGAATTAAAACGCATTCAATTTAATAACCATTTAATTACTCAATGTTAGGAGAGATACCAGAGCAACAGAGTTACACGTTTTTGAGGAACGATGAAATGAAACTTCGAACATGTGTCAACTACATTCCTTCTTTATAGAAAAAGATTTAAGAATAAAGATTCATGAAGTTAATATTTCAGATCATCATCGCGCAAATACAGGAAGAAGCCGCAATAATGGGTGTAAAAGACCTAAACCATGTTAAAGCCTACGATAAACAACGGCACAACACTATTATTATTTTATTATTGTATTATGACACCTTACCAACATATACAGAGATTATAGTGAATTAGAGAGGAAGTTCAAGGAAGAGGACATTCTGCTATGCATAAAGTATAAAAAGAACAAGGTCTAATTTATAAAGAACAAGGTCCAATATATAGAGAATATAATGTTTAATATATAGAGAGCCAAGTCTAAATATAGATTAGTGAATTAAATTATACAGAACAAGGTCAAATCAAATAAAAAATATAAACATATATATTGTATACAGAACATTGTTCAATATTTATAGAAAAGCGTCCAATATTTACAAATAATTTCTAGAGAACAAGGCCTACTTGATATATAGAGAAAACACTATTAGATCAACGTTAAGTATAGAGAGCAATGTCTTGTATATAGAGATCAAATCCAACAACTCGAAGAGGCATACTGTCTTATATTTAAAGATCAAGATCAATGCCATAGAGAACAATGTTTAATATGTAGAGACCATCATTCGATATTTAGAGAACAACGTCAGATATCCATTTGTATAGAAAACAATGCCCAACATATAGATCTTCGGCATATAGAGAGCAATGTCAAATAGATCTTTATTATATAAAGCAAGGTAAATTATGAAACCAAGGTCAAATATATACAACTATGTGAAATATATTGAAAACCATGTCAAATGTATCTACAACTTGTGAAATATATGTTTTAATTGGGTAATACAGATCGTTGACTGCATAATTATGGAGATTCGTTATGCCTCTGATATCCAATCAGTTATAAACATACTAAGGACCACACAAATACCTAGAATGAAATACATATAAAAGTTTTGCTATTTATCTTCAGATTTTCATCCATTTTGAAAATGTGCCCAAGTGAACAGATTTTGCCTAAAATCATGCTAGATCCTTTCAGCAAACAATTCAAGTTCCCTCTAATTATCTTTATAATAACAAGAATATGTAGTGATAATTTCAATTGTATTCCATATAAATGTACGGATATTTCTTAGAATAAATTAAAATTAAAGTTGTCAAGTACAAATAACCTTAAATCTCTAAACATCAACCTTTAATAATCAAACGGACCTTCTAGAACTGAAAATTAATTGGGGAAACATTAATTTATAAAGTCAAAAGTTATACACATTTTAAAAGTATCTATATGTGTTGAATGATTTGCATATTTTACTTGTGTACATGCAAGTGTCCCAAGTGTACAAATGTTTCAAAAATGTATACAGTTTTGGCAAAAGCTAGTTTCTGCAGATTTTTTTATATAATAAAAAAGAAACTTCACATATATTTTAAGGCCATCATAAATTGTGATAAACAATGAGTTTTTACTTTAAGATACACTGTTTTGAGGTAAGGAAAAAAACTTTTACAAGTATAGTTTTGAAAAAGATGTGTTAAAAACATGAACATTTCAATTTTCAATATTTTTTTAAAGAATACTTCTGATTTTGTATTTAAATTTTGCTTAAAAACATACTTCATGTTGACAAAACACACAACTTATTGTTACTATGATTTAATAGGATTTTTTTAGTGCAAAATACTTGTACATTTATCAACACAATTTTCAAAACATTTGGTTAACATCTTTTGTTGTGAAAAATTGGTCATATCTGACAGAACGGCCCTACTCATTTATAAAACTTAAACCCCTTCCCTATGCAATACAAACAAAACTGTTGCCATTACTTAACATCTACAATTTGAGAAAATTATTATTATTTTGAAATCACCCCATAGTAAGAAGTAATAAAATTGTAAAACTGTAATCATATTCGTGTTATTATTATCTCATACCATGTTATCTGTTAACATAGACATATGCATAGCAATAAAAAGTCAATCTTTATTGCACAGTTTTAAAAGGACAATATGTAAAACATCTTTGAGCGTATCAAAGCACGACACAACTAGCATAGTGATAGACACGCTTATAAATGAAACAAAGGGCAATAACTCATTTACAATTGACAAACTGAAATAACACATGTGAGTACTAAATGTCACAATATCTATATAGATTTAACCACACTTTAACGATTACACTGCTTTTAATAAAAAGAGGGTAGGAATGTTTTTAAATATTAGTCAATCATAATGGGGATGTTCATTGACCAAGAATCATCTTTCACCATACGAATTATCTGCATGTATTTTGGTGTCCACTCAATCAAATACCATAAGCAGCATTGCACTGGGTGGAAGTGTTCAAGTTGCAGAATCAATTTCTAATAAATCTGTTGTAGTTGTGGTATTCAATAAAGACCTAAAATTGATTTTAATGATTAGAAAAGAAACAAGAGCACCGCATAACGGGTGCAACGCTCGGCTACGGGTGCAGTATTGAATAAATGAAAGCTTATCAGATTTTTTTAAAGGTCACAGTGACCTTGACCTTTGAACTAGTGACTCAAAAATGGGTGTGGCGTGTAGAACTCATCAATGTGCATCTACATATGAAGTTTCAAAGTTGTAGGTGGAAGCAATTTGATTTTAGAGCCAATGTTCAAAACGACGCGAACGGCGGACGATACGACGAGCTGGCTATGACAATACCTCGGGTTTTCTCCGAAAACGCCGAGCTAATAAAATCAGTTATTTGTTTTTAAATTTGATCATTCTCTTTTAAAACAAAAATAAAAAGCTGTTATTATATCAAAGGCATTTAAATGAATTTATTTAAATGAAATCATTTACCTAAGAAGAAGTCTGTATTGGAACAGCATGCCTCTGCAACAGTCATGTCCTTTGCCGAATATGGGCACTTGATTTCTATGATGCCTGATGACATTGCCCATTTCGCTGCAAGTGAACAGGTCCCCTGTACTCCCCCTGAACGAGTCCATCTGGAGAGGCACCAAGGGTACTGGACTGGTGAAGCCAAATACTAACGAGATAAGAAAAGCATTTAAAATATTGCAACTAACCCCATACAATTCACACAATCTCGTATGCTGTATGGCACTGTTTAACATTTGTATCAAATTTTGCCTTGAAATAGTACCCAAGATGAACTGTGCTGGTGCAAACATACATATTATACATCTGTTTACTATGTTTTACTCTACTACAATCTACAGTACATTTTCTTGTATTATTTTATAAACTAATGGAAATGAGGCAATTTATAATGTATCATTTTTTGAAATCTTGCAAATGACAGTTTATTTTGAAAGTTAAAAATAATACAATCGAGTATATGATAATCAACAAAAATATATGTATATATATGCCTGTCGGTAATACAGTTACACTTCTTGCTTTGCAGAAGTCGTCTATGGCATTTCTTTCGTGGGTAATGCCCATCTGGATAGGGGACCGTTTTTCAAGGTTGTAAGCACTAAGAAGGCGTTTCTTCAGGGATGCTGTCAACCTGTGGAACATAAACATGAATTTAAGACAATTACTGATTTTTGCACTTCATCTTACTAGAATTTTCAATGAAGAAAATCAAGTAAAACATGTAGAATTTATCTAGTTTAATACAAAACTAAAAACTAATCTGCTCTTCAATAAATAAACACTTCATTATTTACCTGTTGCGTTTTGCAGCCGATATGATCAGTGCAAAGTTGGAGGCAGTAAATCTGAGCTTTCTGACTGCAGCCAACAATGCATTTTCCCACTGGCCACTAGTCACAAATGCAGTCAATTTTATTTCTTCTACACTCAGCACTTGTTTACCCAATAACCATGTATGTGACTGTAAGGTGGACAGGTATTCCGGGCTCTGCAACAACTCTTCAACCAATTACACTGGCGCTGCCTGAGATGCTGGCTCCTTTGTCAGTATCCAATGTAAAACTAGAACATTATACAAATACATGTACAATAACTTTTGATTATATACATATATAATATATACTAATAAGAGATTGCCAAGCAAGATTGTCCCCTACCGGTGATACAACATCATGATTGTCAGATTTTGTTCATACATTTGTTGCCATAGCCACCATAATTATTGACGTAGGAACAAAATGACATGCATAATCTCCATATTGCCATCTATTCATGTTTCAAGTTTCATGAAAAAATATGAAGAACTTTTAAAGTTATCGCAGGATCCAGATAAGTGTGACAGACAGACTGACTGACAGACAGACGGAGTGCAAACCATACGTCCCCTCCAGTTTAACCGGAAGGGGACAATAATTAGCACATACAACACACACATAATTTATTATGTGTTGTAAACATGAAGGGAATGACTGTTTTGAACAGAGCCTAAAATAATAATATATTGTATATGAATACACATAGCATTATACACATGAAGATCGGATGAAATTTTTGGGACGGACCGAAATACAGACAGACAGACCGACAGACAGACCGACAAAGTGACTCCTATATAGCCCCATTACCAATGGTAATGGGGGTATAAAATTATGATCCGGACAATTTTTTGGTTTAAAACGCACTAAGTGACCACGTGACGTAATTTTTGACCTTGAATGACCCATATTCAAACTTGAAAAACACATTATCTAGATACAGCTTCTTACCTAGTTTGGTGAAGATCGGATAAAAAAATTTCGGGTCAGACCGCCAGACAGACAGACAGACAGACAGACCGACAGACAGACCGACAAAGTGACTCTTATTACCACTGGTAATAGGGGTATAATACATTTTTTCTTGATATGTTGTTTAGTTAAAATATTCTAATTATAAACAGTTATGATTAAGAATTAAAAAAACTATGTATTCATATAAAAAAACAATGATTTAAATTCTGTTAAAAACGGCCACCGGAAAAACTTTGCGAAACCGAAATTTCGCAAACTTAAGTACCCTTTTTGTTAAAGATTTGCTACTTTGAGACTTAGAATGCGATAAAAGTCATATCTTTGATTAACAATTGGTTATTTTCACTCAAAAAATGCGTTTTCTTCACTATGAAATTTATAAGCAAAGTTGGGGTTCCCATGGGATTATTGCATTTTCCCATGGTTTTTCGATTTTTCTATGGGATTTCTTCTCCCATGGGATTTGTTTTCACCCATAATTTGCAAATGGGAGAAAAATCCCATGGGATTTTGAACATTTTAAAAAAACGTATTTTATTTGCGTTTACAAGTATTTTAACGTTATTTAAGGACTGTATATTGGTTTTATGCAAATTATATATACAGTAGAATTGCAATAACTCGAGCTGGCGATTTCTCGAAAACTGGCGATTACTCGAGCATTAAAGAAAGTCCCTAGCATTTTCCTTTAATGTCTATATAAAAATACCCGCGATAACTCAAACATGCGATTTTCGATAACTCGAGGTCGTATGCCGGTCCCTGAAAGGCATTTCACACCAAATAAACTGGCAATTATTCGAGGACGCTTTCTCGTCTGGTCGGTGCTAAAAATATTCGAGTTGTGAAAACAGCTCAATCAAGCAGACAAAATTCGCTCGATTAGGTGTGAAGTTAATTGCAGTTTGAGAAACACTGAAAATTGTCATCCTTTGAGAAGCAGATCAAAGCTACACAGTTTTAATGATAATTAAATAATTACCAGCACTCGATAATTTTCGCGAAACGTCTTCCGCCATCAGTTCCGGGAAGCTAATGGGTTGCGACAACCGTCAATCCTTGACTTAACGCAACACAAGTCTGACTAATGTACATAAAATGCAAAGTGTGTAGTGATTATGTTGTTTTAGTGTGTGTTTTTTGCATGCGCATGTACGTACCTGGTGTGTTTTTTTTATAATTATGCTACATGTACAGTGAATATTGATGAGATGTTTTTGATTATATATATGTTTTGTGTGTATGTTGAAATAGTTAAATGAATTTACGATCATCTTAATTGTTTTGTTTATTATACTGTAACCTTAAGTGATTTTTACAAAGCCTTTTCTTTCTCTAGCACCGTCTTAAATGTAAATAAAGCGTTTGCGGTCAGAATTTAGCATTATCAACCGAGACAGTGAAAACAAATATTCCCATGGATTACTCGAAACCTGCGATTACTCGAGCATCGATGTCGGTCCCGTTCTTCCTCGAGTTATCGCAGTTTGACTGTATAAATATTTAGTAATTAAACATCCCATTTTTTTTCGATAAAATATAAATACACAAGATTCATTGTGTACTAAGCAATCTAACAAATTAACCGAAAATACCTGCGAAGACAGTATTAAATATGACATCGGTCTTACATAACGCCACAGACATGCGAGAGCGCCACGATGAGTAAAGAGTAGGTGTATCAGAGTTTATTTACAGGTCCTACTGACCTCTTCAAGAGAATTGTGTAGCCCGACCTGAATGATGTTGTTCACAGTTTATTTACAGGTCCCGTGCCCCTTCTCGGGGTCATTTTAGCTGGACCTGCGAATGATGAATGAAATGGAAGTAGCAACAATTATATGGTCACGATATATCCGTACCAATATCCATGTGAACACAAACTTATAATAATTATTTTTTTAATCGCCAGTAGCTTGAAAATAAACGTAAATAGATACAACAAAGACCGATTAAGAGACTTTAACAGTTTAGAATTACCTCCCCTGCAATAGAAAATATATAAGAAAGCTCGCATTCTATGAAATATCAAATTCTCAATATATCTTTCTCCGAAAAAAAATCTGGTAAAATTCATCTTAAATTTAGCTGTATATCCGTATGTAATTAATTAGATAAGAGTTATAAAAAGGCATCGCAAAACAAACTCGCGTTTTACTTGAATAAATTACCTCCCCTAAGCCTATCGGAATATCAAAATACGTATATAAACAAACCGCGTTCCTTGCATAAGTGATAATAAAGCGCGTGCCCGTGCCACTCGTCCTCCAAATACTCACTAAATATAGTACAACGTATCTACAATCATTGCGACTAGCTCAAACCTCAGTAAATAAGTAACCAGGATAAATATACATTTAGGTAATTAAGGTAAAACACATACATATACAAATGTACATGTTCCCTGTCTGCCGAACCCGATCCATGGACTTTAGCCATAAGAGGTTCCTATTTACCTATGTAGCCGGATTGCGCCCTCAGAGCGCCCAACACCGACACAGATCACGCTACTCTTCGGTCAAACACAATACTACATAGGACTGCTGCTTTTGTCACCATATTATCAGAATCATTAACGTGCAAAATGGTAACTTTCAACTGTCCTTTCACTTCGTACATAAGCCTAATTATGATCGTTTATCGGAGTAACGGTGATTTCGATATCCGAGCCTTAAAAAGGTAGAATTACCGAAATCCCCGTTCTTACACGTTGTAGCATGGATCGGGTATTGAACACGATACACGTGTGTATTAGCACCCTACTGTAGTTCCGGCGGGGTGCTCGTTATCAACTGCATCAATACACAGGTAAGCAACCAGGGGAATATTATATGAAAAAAAAGTATCATGCATGTATGATGTGTTAAAGTGTGTCACAAAATTTCCCTAACTGCCGATGTCGGCTATAATTTCGGTATAAACATGCAAAGAAATTAACCTATATATAATGTTATTGCCGGTATGTTATTGGACATTTTGTATGTCAAATGTTCATTATTTGTATTAAAATTATGACGATGCTTATTTGCCAGAAAGCGTTTATTTCAAATTCAAAACAAGCAATAATCATACATAATACCAAAATATAAAACTAACAAAATGACAACACTCTCGCTTAACGCAATGTTCAGTGGCACGCGCACTTAACAAAATTATTGCAAGCTGTAATTAATATGTGACTACTTGCTATACAACCAGTATCATGCGAAAATTGATCTTATTTAATTGTGGTTCCCTCTTTGAATTTATGTTGCCTGTCGACTTTTAGAATAATGTGTCAGTAAGAAATGTATTGCTTGCGCTACAACCAGCATCATGCGAAAATGGATCTTATTTAATTGTGAATCCCTCTTTGAACTTATGTTGTCAGTCGACTGTTAGAATAATGTGTCAGTAATACATGTTTTTCTTCAGTTTCACATGTTTTTTAAAGAAAATTTAGTGAAATATGCAAATGTGTCTTATTTATTGTTTTCTGTGTCTTCAATGTATCTTATTTATATGTGACTGCGTGCTTATTTTTTTTCAAGAAATGAAAGATGCAAATGTGTCTCATTTTAATTTTATCCATGTCTTAAATGTGGCTTATTTATATAAGATTACATGATATACTGCCTGTGTCATGCAAAAAAGGATCTTATATCTTAATATCCACATTTCACGCTTTGTTCTTTATTAGCACCGTCTTTAATTAGGCTATCTCTATTTAAAGTACAGATTACTGTGAACCTAATAATTGTGCAACGGTGATGTTGATCCATTATCGTTGTTAATTTTAAATGTAGACAACAAGTTAGCAGTTAATGAAATCAATTACTTTGGAAGTATATCCAAGTTTTCCTGTACAGTAGCTAGGTGGATGTTTATTGAGCGGATAAATAGGGATCACCACAGCAGGTTGCTAATACACAGTGTTGACTTCCCCTATTATTGTATTTGTTATTTACCTGATTGGAATAAATTAAGTGTTAAAGATCATTTCATGTGAAAAGCAGGATTTCTGACACAATTTCAATCGTTTTGCTTTTATACACAATGTTATGGAACAATGAATATATTGGCGCGATGGAACACAATTTATAAATCAAGCTGACAGTATAGTATCAGTTTTTAATTATGTGTAATTTAATTCGCATCTCTCGCTTAACTCGTTCAATGACACGTGCACTAATAACAATTATAAAACATCAATTGCATCATTATATATTTTTTTAAATTATGAAACAATATTATATGTTGTACATGGTTTTGTTTTGTTTTTTTACTCAAACAGAGAGACATAATAAAACATTGTTATATATAAAGCGCTTTACTTTTGCAAAATTCTACATTACATAAAGATATATCGATTTTTTTGTTAAGTGTACGTGCTTGACATGTTTATAAAAATGCAGTTTTTTTTTTTAATTATAAAATCGAAAATTTACATTTAATTTGATGCAATCCACATTGTTTAGCGGCCAAGCGCAGTATTCCGCTCTCGGCGGCCGATGGTGTATTGCAATATATACAATGAAAAGCTGGGTTTCTGACACAATTTCAAACGTTTTGTTGACGCGGAAGTGCTTTTCGGTGGCCAAAAATACTATTGTGCCCTTTATTTAAACCTAAATCAGTATTTTTTTTAACTTGAAGGTTTGTACAGCGGGGATTTCAGTACCGGCGCGGGTTTTGTGCTTGTTAAGAATTACCGAAATCCCCGCTAAGAGGCAACATATGCTGATTTATGCTATGATTTAACATTGATAACTTAATTGCAAAAGTGTATAGCATATTGTAAATAAGATAGTACGATATCATTTGTTTCATCTGATTTGTTTGGAAAATACTTTCTGAAGACTTATTATTACTATGTCATGTTATATTTACATATACTTTTGTGTAACCAATGTTTTAAATATACATTTTACCTTTTTTACATTCGTTTACACATTTATCACATTAATGAACCATTTAATAATGGAAAAAATATTCTGATAAGAGTGTTTTAATGATTAACACTAATATGATTGTGTGCAAATAAACATGAATGCAACGCCGAAACCCAAACATAATGACATATAGACCCTTTAAGACGTAAATATGGGGGATTGGCGTAAATATGGGTGATTTCAGCTCTGGGCGTACGAATGTAGCAGTACCGAAATTCCCGCTAATTATTTTCCAAAATAATAAACCAAATGGGAGATAATACAAGTCACGTGTTGCTTATTTAAAAAAAAAAACACTATAATAATTTTGTTGACACTTGAAGGTTTGTACAGCAGGATTTCGGTACCGGCGCGCGTTTAAATTCTTATGTAGAATTACCGCAATCCCCACTGAGAGGCAACATAATGCTGTCAAGAATGCTTAATAATTAACATTAATATCATTTTTTGCACCTTAACATTCATGTGCAGTCAAAAAACATTCATACCGATGACATATTGACCCTTTAAGACGTAAATATAGGGATTTCGGTACTAGGCGGGCGAATGTAGAATTACCGAAATCCCCGCTATAAGTTTAGTTGCACTTTTAGTTTTAGTTTTTTTTGTAAGTAAGCTTTATGCAATATATACAATCTTCATAACATCCAATAGCATATAACAGGCACCATATGTATATGAGAAACAACAACAAAATATTTCTTAAACATTAACGTCAAGTATTACTGAACTTTTTGAAAGAACTTTTTTTATTTACCACGACCGTGTTCATAAAAGCTTATTGGGGTAGTCTTAACCTTATTTCTTCTGCAATTTACCGATGCTGGTATTGTGCAAAGAAACACTTAACATCTGAGCAATACGAAAACACATAAATAAATAAACATACTCAAAATTAAATATTATTTCACGCTTTGAAATTACTATTTTTCAAGATATTCAATATACATGTACATTTACACGGTAGCGGTAAAGTGTATTTATCTACGTCCGGCCGCTCCCGATGTCAGTCGCTGAAATCACGAATAAGACTTAATTATTTTATAAAATGACAACGTTTAACTATTTAAAACTGTTAGTCTATTGTAACAATGTAGCGTGTCTTTTTATTCGAAAGATCATTTTTATAATTTCAAGGGTCTCAATAGTCAACATTATTCCGGAAATCGTATTTGAGCCGTAAAGGATCGATTTTGAGATCAATGTAAATGTTAAAGGGGGTTTGGGCGTAGTGACAAATTCGTTCGAGTGCGCGATCATTTGAGAAGAAATGATGTTGACACCGATTTTTCCTAGTCTTTTATAATTGATTTTTGATAAATTAGCTGCCGTCACGGACATGAACATTAACTGACGAAACCTCTTCGCTACTTTCCGAAAATCTTACAATTGCAAATATCCGCTATCTTGAAAATTTAAATGATCGATTAGCAAATTAAATCACTGCAGTAGCGCATTGCAAACGCTATGTTTACCATATTATATATATATATATTGCTCATTTGCTAGATTACTGGTGACTGGTTTTAATTTTCTTAAGTCAAACGACATGCATATTTCATTTCATGTGCAAAAGACGTATCTCAATATGTTTTCGGACACTCCTTGTCCGATACGATATGGTTCGACAATTTAATTTATTTTTGACGTTGTTAATTACATTGTCAATTTTTATAGAATGACATATGCACATGCATAATATTCCGCATGTACTCACCAGGAATAGCAACTAGAAGACTACAATAAAACAATCAGCCACGGCTCGGGCTGCTGATTTCATTTTTATCCCTGTAAGGAACCTACTTTCTCAGACTCCCGGCTTTATTTTCCAGATTGTAAACTTGATACAATTGACATCCCTGAATACAAATTAATATCCTGAATTTTGATCTCTAGTGTGCTGACTGAAGTATTGTCCTTGACTGGAACGATTGTCGATAATGTGTATTTGAGATTGAAACACGCCTTTGAAGAACTTTGTGTTTTCTTGTGTTATGCTTTTTTTTATAAATATTTTGTCCGCCAAGGACGCAACGATTGATAAAATGAACCAGATTGTGGTCTCTCTAAAGTGCTATGTTTCTACTGTCGTAATTTCTTTTACGAACAACACATTACTGATCGTGGACTTTATTTGATAGTTTAGACTTTGGTACGATGCGATGCCGGTCCATCCGTGAAGATAAATTGCTTTGCGCCCGTTTGTGATCTATTCCCAATACAAAAGTCCATGCGTCACCCGTTTACGATTACATAGGTCCGTTCAGAGCGTTCCAATTGAGAAAAATGGGTTTTTACATATGCTTTTTCTCTGTCCTCGCTGTTTTGCAACCGCACACGAACACATTGAAATGCGGTCAATGAAATTCAACGATCATTACGATCACCAAGATCAAAACTTTTTGTTACGATACGATACAATTGTGGTACATTGGTTACCTATTATATTCCTTTATTTCGTTTTAAATTGCTGACATAAAATCACTTATAACGACAAGTCTGCGAAACAGCGCCAGCACTAATGTCACCAAATAACGTTTTGGCACGCTTGTTGTATTTTGTGTTCGAAAAAGCTAACCCTAATTAATTGAAAAAAAATATGTTTTAGTTTTAAATATATCTTATAATTTTCGCAAAGTAAAATTGAGTATGAGTTCATATCACGTAGGTTGTATCGTCTTTTTTTCTGTGAATATGCTCTCAGATAGGCCATCAAAACGAAAAACCAAAATTAATTGTACGCACAATTTGATATATACTGTGCTATGCTATGCTATGCTATGCTATACTATACTATACTATACTATACTATACTATACTATACTATACTATACTATACTATACTATACTATACTATACTATACTATACTATACTATACTATACTATACTATACTATACTATACTATACTATACTATACTATACTATACTATACTATACTATACTATACTATACTATACTATAATATAATATAATATAATGTAATATAATGTAATACAATATAGTGTCTCCATCGTGGATATATGTTTGGTGTAATTATTTTCACGCCTGCGCAGGTACTTCGATAAATTAGTGCATTTTTATCATATGCACAGTGTCACCGTGAACTATGTACCGTAGACGTGTTGCGTCTGGAAAAGGCTATTGGTGACTGTATTGTTGGGTTTAATATTAACGTGTATTTGCAGAAAAGAAACATAGTTTAACTAAGTCGATTTGTTAAGTCGATTTAATGTTATCCAGAAGTATCCAGAAATATCACTATTGAATTTGTCATCGTTTATTGAATTGTTTTGAATTTAATCTATAAAGATTAGTGCAAATCTTTAAAAATAATACACCTTTTTAGTACCAAAAATCTTAAAACATTCACTATACACACTTATTAGATATACACATATATAAACGATATAAAATGTAAAATGTTCCATTATTTTATATTTTTCGCATGATATTTATTATGTTCTCGAATTATTGTTTACCAAAGCAATTATGTTATGTATATGGTGTGTACTTTTTCGGCTGGAATAATAATTATTTCTCATTTCACAATAATCAGAATCAAATCACTGATTGTTTTTATATTTTATCCCAATATTTAAAAAAACGTTTATGATCGAAAAATGAATTGTTGACCAAGCGGTCATTATTTAACGAGTATTATCGCATACTTTATCACAAAAGAAGCAACACTGTAAAAAGGGTTATTAATTTTTCATAAATTATGGTTTCGAAAAGTTTTTCTGGTGGCCGTTTTAGATGTAAACGGTCAGACGAAGGTATTTAAATGGCTACTAGTTAAGTTAAAAACGGACACATTTTGATAAAGTCGAAAATATAACGGGATTTCGGCTCCGTATATATATCATATGTAATTGAATCCAAATTATAAATTGCGTTGTGATTTAAAACAGGTATGTCGTTATATCCTTTACGACGGTCATTTCAAATTGTAATGCTTGTTTATACTTGAAATATAATTTTACAAATACAATACTACAATACATAAATATATATCTTAAAATCACCTGTTTCTGTACACATGTTGAGTAATTCATCCACTCTGAGTTTTTCTCTGGGTTGACCCACCACGTGCCATCTTCAGTGCATTCTTAATAAGCGGTCGCTGTTATAGAAGACGATTTATAGTCGTACAAAGCACAATCGGTGTCAGAAGCGTATGCGTAAAATGTCATGATTTTATAATTATCGTAGTTGGATTTCTTTAGGAGTGTACCAAATTTTATATAAACATTCTCTGAAAACAGCTCTTCATAGATTTCCTTTTGTTAGATTTATCGCATGAATTTAATGAATCTTGTTTGGTGAATAATTTTCACTGTTTTCATGTTTTTTTCTGAGTGTTCGCTGACTTATTCTGATGAAATCAAATCGACAGCATATGTGATATAAATATTGAGAGGAACAATTGTATTCACCAGACAATGAAATACTGCAACTGTGTATAACGTGTGGAATAAAAAACTAAAAAAATACCTAAACATTCTCTTAGTTCGTGAAGTTGACGCAACATTGAATATGATGACGTCTTTTAAAAGACTGTGAAACTATATGAAGATGGCCGATGTGTGTATATATCAAATAGAATAATATATATTGGGCGCTCTTGCATTTTGTGTGTTCCGTCATAACGGTTATCTCATTCTTTTTGATCTGTGTTAACCGTCAACCGCATTCGGTAATGCATAGCTTATATTAACACAATCAGGAAAACGTGTTTCGAAAAATCCAAACAATTTTCATCATCGCACAAAAGTGTAACATAAATTTTAATACAATATATACAGGGAAACTCATATGATTCGCGTAATGTGAAAATAATTATCATGCTATAATTCGACCACGAAACTTGACGTGACTTAATACCGGACGTTACGGAATGGAGCTACGCTTGCCGTATATGACATAAGACCCATTTTCGCATATTATCTTATAAATGCTTATATGAATTTGATTGCTATAATCCAATGCGTATTGGACACGGAATTATTGTCAAGGGTTTTCATTTTGTCAATATTTATCATAGCAGGGGACATTGCTGACATCAATATCCATACTGTTTTCATTTTCAGTCGAGAAATGATATTACTTGTTATCAAGATTATTTGTATAGTACGGTAGCGTTCTCTACACAAGTGAGATTTATTTGTACTGGTAAATTGCTGTCATACTCACCATTCGGACTCGACGATCGGCTCGAATAAAAAAATGTAAGTCGCTTATAAGTACAAATGACTCATATTGAGCACGATTATTATTGTTATTATTATTATTATTATTATTATTATTATTATTATTATTATTATTATTATTATTATTATTATTATTATAATTATTAAACTTATACCTAACAAAATCCCAAGGGAAAAAAATACCATGGCAGAAAAAAATCCCATGGATTTTTTTTATTTTTTTTTAAAACACGATATAACGCGTTAAAATCGCGAGAATTGTTCATCATTTGTTAAAATGTAGTGTTTCTGAACGTTACATGAATAAATCTCTAAAAATCAGAAAATAAAACATGGGATTTTTTTTCCCATAAAAAATGGGATTTTTTTCCATCAACGAAAATTGAACGGTAATAAGCACAAATGCTTTAACAAATCTTAAAATCGATAACTTAGCCTAAACGAACGTGTTTTATTTTTTGAAAATCTCATGGGATTTTTTTCTCCCATAAAAAAAAGCTGGAGAAAAATGGTATCTCCCATGGGAGAAGAAAAATTCCATGGGAATATACAAAAATCCCATGGGAATCCCAACTTTGTAAATAAAGTTCATAGTGAAGAAAACGCGTTATTTAAGCAAAAATAACCAATTATTAATCACAAGTAAGACTTTTATCTTATACTTTATCACAAATAAGCAAATCTTCAAGACAAAGGGTACTTAAGTTTGCGAAATTTCGGTTTCGCAAAGTTTTTCCGGTGGCCGTTTAAAATCAATTATGTTTCAACTATGGACTGTATATATCCTTAGTATTGACATAAACAGCTATAAATTCACACATTTTCAATGCTGTTGAGAAGTTTACATCAACTTATCAAGAATTAAAGTGTGCACCTTACTGTATAAACACATCCATTTAATTAGATGGTACACTTAAACCTTAAATGGTTCATTTCAGTAATGCACTCGTACGCTTTGGTAATGGTACACGAAGGACTGCACCCAAAAGATAAATTAAAACATATTTTTCAAATTTACTCAAACAATAGTGCTGCTGCTACATGATGGCATTTATATTGCCCCATGTGGCACTCTTATTTCTAGAAATTATACATTGTACCTCTTCAGGTTGTACGTGCATAAAATCAAGATATGTTTGATATAAATCCATTATTAAGATTTAATCTATAAAAGCAACTACCTTTTAGTAAAACTGTTTAACATGTGTAGACTACTACAGACTGAAACCTTTATTTAACTGCAGATAGTAAATCCAGTAAAACACTTCAATTATAAAGGCAAAGACAAAACATTTATTTTATCTTATAACTTTAAACTTTAAAAGGTGCTCATAAAATGTATTCAAGTTCATATAATTTAAGGTGGCATATTTCATAAGTAAAATCATAACATTTGAGAAAAAGTATGTGGGTAGGGGAAATTCTAAAACACGTTGAATTTTTAGGGCTTATAAACTTATCTATTTTATTATAACATTAATTGGCTCTTTTATGTATTTAATTTAAAAAATAACCCAACTTATAATTATGTAGTAAATAAGGAGCTAAAACAATAAGTTCAATTTTAGGAGTCCAAATTGAAAAACCATGAGTGTTTTGTGAAATGATTTGACAGATATTAAAACAAAACACATTCATAGACATAGTCGTAGAGTTTAAATTATGTAAATAATGTATTATATAATGTTAATTTAAGGGTCCGCAAGCCGATTAAATCACAAATATAAGGCTTGGTCGCCGTGGTGTAATGGATATGGTGTCCGCCTAGCGACCGGGAGGTCACGGGTTCGATCCCCACTGTGGGAGCGTTCTTTACATCTCCCCCAAAGACACCAAGTACTGGTTCTAGGCCCAGGAAACGGACTCGTGAGCGTTTATATAAGCCTAAGGCTTTCGATGCAATCGAGCTTAAATAAATAGTTTTAAACTAAATATAAGGCTTGAATTGCCAAGACAAAAGTGACTTCAACTTTTTATTTCTGTTGTGTAACCAAACAAGCTGACAAACACTATACTTGCACAGGCACCAAAACACTGCTTCCGAACATAACTTATAAGAACATATAATAACTACAAAATTTTATTTTGTCCTCCAAATTAAGTGTAGGTGTATGCAAAGAATATATGTTATGCAGTTTTCTTATTAATTTATATTGATTTCCTTTTAAGACTTTAGAAACCAGTGAATGAACACCATTATACCGGAGGTAGTATAAATGTGTAACTTTTGACAGAAGAAATTTTACATTACAACAGGCTATTTATAAGAATAAAAAATGTAACAATCCAGCTATAGTCCGTATTTTTGTGTTTATACATTCCATAAACATTTACATTATTTATTTCTTAATTGTCTACGTGAATTATGCATGACACTATCTATGTCCGATGCAAATTAAATTATTACATAATTATTAGTTGAATGAAATAAATTGAACCTTTAAGACATTGTTAAAACTCATGTTTATCCCAGCTTTTTATGGGAGCACTTACCCTCAGGTTTATGACCGCCATATTGAAATTGCATTATGAAAGGCTTGTTGCTGGGCTACGCTCAAAATCAGCAACAAAGGTTTGGCTGAGCATTTATATTGTGCAAAAGCTATGCCTAGACCTGTTTCACTAAGGAAAAGACCTTTTGAGGTTAGTATCTTTAAATTATTGCATAGTTTAAGGTTTTCAATAGTTTTTATATATTTACGAACTGTTTCATTTATGTTTTCCAAGTGACCAAAATTAAGGGTCTACTTTGCCGTGATGTGAGAACTACTTTCACATTTGTTTGTGAATTCACAAATGTGCATTGTGAAGTGTGTGCACATTTTTGTGAATGCACATACACAAATGTGTATGTGCGGGAGATTGAACACTAAGACCTGAACGCCTGAAATCGTGGTTCCCAACTTTTTGGCTGTCTCACAATGCACATCGAAATTTCATAATCTAAATATATAAATAATGGTAAGGCACTTAATTTGTCAACATCATTTACAAAGATTTTTATTAAGAAACATATATCCTTATTTACACATTAAGAGAATTTAGTTATTTTTTTAGCTTTAAAGCTATTTAATATGTTTTAAGGTTTTTTATTTGTTCAATAAGGAATTATTCTATTATTTTTTATCTCAGCCATTGATCTAGATCTCTTGTTACTTATGATATTATTTATTGTTCATTCAGAATAAATTTTAAAAACTAAACTAAATCTTTGTTATACTTCTGTACAGTTCACTTCTAAGTTCTAAGTTTTGCGGCTGGCGACATAAATGTACTGAATTCGCCATGAAAGTCTCCAGACCTCAATTCTATTGAGGCAGTGAGGGCCGAGCTTGTGAGGAGAGTGTATCGTCATCAGACGGCGAACCTTAAGCAGTTACGGAACAAAATCGTTTTGAACTGCACACGACAGTGACTGACCCTGGTTTTCTTCAGAAATTTAATTGTATCTCTCATACAGCGATATCAAACAGCAATTCGTTCAAGATGAGGTTACCTTCGAAATTTAAGCTTTGTGCTTTATATTTTACCCCTCAAATTTGTTGAATATCAATAGTTTTGATAGAAAATTGTTTCTTGTCATAAAAAAGTGCTAAAATATTGAATATGGAGATTCTAATCAATCATTGAGCCCAAAGTTTCAAATCGACAGTTTCAACTATAAATTTGAAAATCAACAAAACGGCATCGGTGTCGTTAGAACATTGGTTAAGTGTATGGTCAAAGACCTATAAAACCAGACTGACCAAATGCGGGATACGAAATGACCGATTTTGCAGGGTACGAAATGACTAGGGTATAAGATGACCAATTCCCTACGTATTTTTATAAAGCTAGCAATAATATTGAAATTAAGCATCAGCGTAAATACATAAGAGTGAGAAATATAGAATATATATCCACATAATTAAATATATCTTACCTTTACTGTTTTCTAAACAGTTCATCCAGGTTCTCGCGCCAAAGTGAAATTTACTCAGTATCGACCAGTTACTTTTGGAAAAAAACGAATAATAGCGAATGCTCACGTTTCTTTACGATGGTGAAATAGGCGGGGAAATGGGCGGAGCTCATTAATCTATTATTTCAAAACTTGTGAAGACTTTACATACCCGAATCATGATGATCGGAAGGTGCAAAGATGCGCGTTTAAAGGCAGTTTCGGCAGCGTTCTATTGTAAGCGTACACATGAATATTGTATATCCTGAACGTCAGGATGAATACTCGGAATTGTCTCTCTGGTAGAACTAATATTTATTTAATAGTTTAATAACTTGCATCTTATTTTATATAAATACGAGTGTATATTGTTACATCAACAAACCTCGTTTACAAAATACACCTTTTGAGTTTACAAAAGAAAAAAACACATATGTATATCACCCGGAAACAATATGTTTAACACAGATCAGTATGACTGGATTTTTGGCAACGAATAACCTCCATACATATTTAGGACATTAGTGCATTTTCAAATACGTATATATAAAAAAATGTAATCCGAAACGCATTGTCGAATTGTACTGTTCACGCGACGGTAATTAATTATAGCGATAAATAAACATCTATCAGGTATTTAATGCAAATCCTTTGTATTTAACTGTTTTAGTGCTGAATAAAAGTTTAGTTGGGCCCTCATTTTCGTTATATTTCGAATACCAACGTGCACAACAAAAGGCTTGTTACTGAACAATATCTTATACCTCTGCTAGTTTCTTCACAGCGTCCCGTGCAGTGACGTCATGTATAAGACACGTTTGGTCACTTAGCAGATTAGTCAGTGTTGTGAAGATGTCCTGTAGATCTGTGTCTGTTACTTTACACTGGGACGAATGACGGACAGTTCTGCCTATTTCTCGTGCCTATAAAGACACGAAACATGTGTACTTTATATACGTATTGCCTGATGTCGTCATGGCAACGTGTATAATTATGAAAAGCATGTAACTTTGAAACGATGTTAAGAATAATTTTAATAATCTACACAATTAAACTATGAACGTATGACTATTGGCGTATTCTAACATTCTAACATTTTGCTAGGTCGTAGTACAATAAATCAGCCCTGAAGCATACAAAACATGTACAAAATAGTAAACCGGCATCCTAAAGGTCATAATTCAAGCGTGTATCAAAACAAATTTTACCTGAGAAAAACTATTTTAATTAGTATGAACATATTTGATTTCATGAACAATCATATTATATACAAAGTATGCATACATAGTTACAATTTATTTACATGTTCCGAAAATGGATACGAAGGAAAGACCAAGTACTGTATAGTTTTTTTTCCTTACATATTTTTTGCAGGATCGTAACTTAACGATTCAGTGGGTTGTTATAATGTTTAAATAAACATACAATAATGCATTTTAAACAAAAGAAGGAAAATTGTTATATAGAAGAAAACAGTTAAAATAAAAGAAAAATTGTGTAATACAATAAGAAGAAGCGAACAAAGACATTGAGACCGGGTTCGGACGAAGGGAGCTAATGAAACGTACCGATATAGTGTGGAACACAGATGTTTGAAAAATTGCGTTTTTTTAATATATATATATTTTTAAATTTGATGTTTTGATGTTTTAATGTTTTGATGTGACATATAACTAGGTATCAAAGCGTTTACTGTGCTTAATATACGTGTTAACTGCATTAAAAATACGGGTGTTTTTCTCAAAGTCAATACTTTCATCTCCATACAATAATGTGTTAAGAGATGGAGGTTTCAAAGGGGCAATTGCATTCATTAGAGCTTCTCGTTGTTGCCTGGAACGGTCGCATTCTATAAAATAATGATATACAGTTTCGATAGATCCACAACTACATAAGGTTGACTGAACAATATTGCACCTAGTACGGTCTTGTTTTAATGAACTACAACGCGATCTGAGTCTAGTATGGAGCATTTGTTGGCGTCTTTCGCCATAGTAGTACAGTGATTTAGGTTTTATAGTATCGCTTAAAAGGAGCATATTAAATGAGTGAAGAGAATCAGCATTACGTGTTTCTAGTGGGAGTTTGTTCCATTTTGTTATTGCAGAGGGTACGAACGAGTTTGAGTATGAGGTAGTGCGAACTGTCACATTTCTAATATTTGCTCTATTACGTAATGGATAGGAGCTTTTGCTTTGGACTGTTGCAGTAACTAAAGATATAAGGTACCCGGTGAGAGATTTTTAGTGATTGTGTGCATGAGAATAAGATTTTGATTACGGCGCCATTCATTTAGTTTCTCCCACCCAACTTCTTTATATAGCTCGTATATGGACACAGGTTTGGTAGAGCCGGATACAGGGCTCACAGCTTCAGTCTGAAATTTTTCTAAATCGTCTTTTTCAAATTGGCAGCAAATGTCAAATACAACATCCGACTATTCAAGTATGGATCTTATAAATGAGCAGTATATGACTTTCGCTTTCCTGTCAAGAGTATGTTTAAGTCGACGCATATTATTTAGACGTTTCCATGCCTTGTCCTTTTTATGTGCAATATGTTCGTGCCATGAGCAGTCATAAGTCAAGTGGAGTCCTAAGTGTTAATGAACACAAACTTCAGGGATAGGTTCGTTTTGCAAAGTCCGAGGTGGATGAATTGTCTTGTTTAGTTTTCGAGATATGATTATGGATTCTGATTTAGACGGATTAAATGGTACGAGCCATTGTTGAGCCCACGTATTTATTCGGTAAATATCAGCTTGCATTAAGGTTGCTGTTTGATCAGGTGAATTGACAATCCTATACAGGCTTGTGTCGTCTGCAAAGAGATAAACACATGAGTGGATATTCGATACAATGTCATTTATGTATATTTAAAACATAAGCGGTCCAAGAATAGATCATTGTGGGACACCGGCAGATATCGTTGCAAGTCTTGATTCAACCCCTGGAAGAACCACATTCTATTTTCTGTCAGACAGATAGTTTGATATCCATTTTAACAAGTCCCCTTGTATGCGTGCGCAGTGAAGTTTGTATAGAAGTCCCTTGTGCCAAACCTTATCGAAAGCCTTACTTATATCAAAGAAGACGACACTAACTTCGAGGCCGTTGTCCAGGGCTTTACAACATTTGTCATAGATGTTAGTTAATTGATTAACAGAAGAGTCCCCAGAGATGAAACCAGACTGGGATTGGGTGAAGAAAGAGATTCCATGTAAGAAGTTAACAATGTGCTTAAAGAGTATCCTATCAAAAACCTTTACAAGATTATTTAACAGAGATATAGGTCGATATTTAGATAGCAGAGATGGATCGCCTTTTTTAAAAACTGCACATACATTTGTTTTTTTTTCAAATTTCTGGCATTTCACATTTGGTCACCTTTTTAAGAAAGTGACGCGTTTGTATTTAAATTAAAATCACCAGTAATACTGCTATCGTGTATGCTAGTGTCAGCCGCTAATCCAAAGAGGTTTCTTTTAAGTTCATGTATGAGTTACCGGAGTTTGGTGGACGGTAGACGACTCCAAGTAATACTATTTTTACCAAGTTGTCCGAAGGAAAAAATGGGTATTAGATTGGCGAATGTCGGCGGGCGGGCTGGCGGGCTGGAGGGCTGGTGGGCTGGCGGGCTGGTGGGCGGGCGGAACTAGCTTGTCTGGGCCATAACTTTGTAGTTCATTGTGAGATTTTAAAATCATTATGCACATTTGTTCACCATCATTAAACGGTGTGTTGCGCGAAAGAATTACGTTGATATCTCCAAGGTCAAGGTCACACTTTGAGTTCAAAGGTAAAAAATGGCAATACATGAGCTTGTCCGGGCCATAACTATGTCATTCATTGTGAGATTTTAAAATCATTTGGCACATTTGTTGACCATCATTGGACGGTGTGTCGCACGAAAGTATTACGTCAATATCTCTAAGGTCAAGGTCGCCACCACTAAAAAAAGACTTATTTTGAATCAAATGGTTAATTTTAAACAATCAGTTCAGTTTGACTTGTCTCCCTTTATCAGACTTTTTTTAAATTGAAAACCTGGATGTGTGACAATTTTTTCCCTTGTTTATTGCATAATTTTATTTCAATCCATACACATTCTAGTCCGTTTGGTTCAAGATCATGTCTACGTGTTTCATTTAAATATATTGCTATCCCACCGTGCGGATCAAGCGGTCTATCCTTTCGGATCGGTGATTTATAACAATGGACACATATATCACTCGAAGGCGTCTCACTTCTAAGCCATATTTCGGAAAACGCTATGGTATCAAATGAATTCAAACTTGAGTGAAGAAGATCCGTTTTGTTTGTAATACTGTGTACGTTATAGAGGATAAATGAAACCATGTTTCGCGCGGAATTAACAAGACTACTCTCAGAAGAGCTCGAATTTGAGTAAGAAGTATTGCGTGTTTCTGACAATGTAGGGCCAGGGTTTGGATGTACGTCTCCGGCTTGTGATAAGATAATTTGTAAAGAGAGACCACATGACATCAAGAAAAATATGCGTAACAATTGAGATGACAGCCTCTTCTTGGTTTCCAAGTAAGTGCCTATCGCATACGTAAATGAACAATGTTCGATTTATGTAGCTTTGTTATTAGTCGATGTAATATGGTACGTCACAGATATTAAAGATAATTTATCCACAAAAGTACAAAGGACGAAAAACATGTGTATGAGCAAAGGGAATGCAGTTTGAATGTTATAACTTGACATGACAACGTTTATTTGGTAAGAGTTATGTTTTTTTTCATTAAAAATGTATGTTGACAAATTCTATTATAACCGACCTTGTATGCATAAATTTATTCTTTTGTTAAATAATACTAAAACAAAAGTCCTAAATAAACTCGCGATATATTGTAAGAATGCTTTTAAAATAAGAACTGATAAATTGAATGCAAACGTTGAGTAATATGATGGCCTAAGTGCATTTTAAACACCTTTTTATGTATTATTTTGGTCACTTTCGCATTACTATGCATGTGCTTATTGTTTATATATTGTCAGTCATGTATATGTAACGATGAACTGGAAATGTTCAAGTTATATTAATACACTTTCTGTTCTGTTCTGTTAATTACGTAATTGAGCTAATGAGGATAAGAAAGGAATGAAACGTTGTCAAATTAACAATAATAGTGCATGAGTATATTTTTTCATGATAGCTGTGGTCACCTAGGTATCTGTCACATGAAAGTTTGAGTAGGCTTTATGATTAAACAAAAGAAAAGAGAGAAAGTTAAGAAGATACAAATTTTTGTGTGTATATGGAAGCTGGACATTTCCGAGCTAGGGATATGGTTTTGGAAATAATTAGTGCAAGAATATGCAGCTAAAGGATGGACACCTATACATGTTTAGAAACAGATCTTAACAGAAATGAAGTATACAATGCAAAATATAAGTTAGCATGCATCCATTTTCAATGATGAGGAAAACATATGTTCTAACAATGGTTAAGACTATATATGTTGATACACAGATCTTAACAGAAATGCAGTATACAATGCAAAATAAAAGTAAGCATACATCGTTTTTCAATGATGAGCAGCAATTGTTTCAAAAAAGGGAATTAACAAAGTGTAACAGGGGTTAATTTATGGTTATGAAATGCTGGAAAACTGTAATTTGAAAACATTATTCGCTAATCCACAGCTTAGTAGGACTTGGAGTTAAAAATACACGTACACTATTTGTAAGCAAAATGCAGTACAGCTATCAATTAACATAGTCATATTCATCTTAAGAGAGCATATATGTCACACACAATATAAAGAAGTGAAGTTCTTCACAAAACAAGTTTTACAATATGAAACAGATATAATTAGCACGCAAGATTTGCTAATACGCAACTTGATAGGCCCTTGTGTTAAGATTTGCTTATAAACTATTTTCAAACAGAATACGGTAAATATATAAGCACACGTATACATGCTGCACTGAGGAGAGAATATATGTATGACACAAAATAGATGTTTTTGCTTTATGCTACAATGAGATAAAAAAAAACATGTTCTGTAATACAGCAAATAAATGAATTAAAAATATTATTGTATGTGGCTGTTAAATTTAAAACAACAATCTACGTTTTATTATATGCTACTAATAGATACAGAGCATGTTTTGTGAAGCAGCAAATAAGTGAATTAGGAGTGGTAAATATCGGTTTTTGTATGTATAACACATGAGCGTATATATTTTAAAGAAGTCTAGTTATTTTGAATGCCAAACATGGTGCCTTGTATTCAAACATGTTATATGGAGATATGATAAGACATGTAAACTCGGGGAGAAGAAAAACGTTAATTGTAGTGCGTTTTTTGTTTGAATATCAACTAGTAAGTAAGCATTTCGCAAAAATAATGTTTCTTTTCGTTTCATTTTGATTTGATTAGTTTTATTTGATTTCGTTTAAGTTTTTTAGATGTGATGTAATTTAGTTTTTATTTATTATTAAGTTTTTCTTTTGTGTTTCATTTTGTTTTTGTTTACCACTTAACATCCTTAAGCTTCAATCGAAAGCAAAATAGAAGCAGCATTTCAAATGAAAGTTTAACCGTAGAAATGGGTTAAGTGATAACAAATGTAACATTTATTTGGACCACTGAAATTAAGACTTTCTAAGTGATTGCCATATACGGTATTTAATGTAAGTGTTATACAAGTAAAGAAGGTACTTAAAAGAGATTAATTATAGGAGTTTCAAAACACTTTAAGATAATGAAACACAATTCAAACTAATGGGAATACGGTGTAGTATAGTGTATACATGTTGACAATGCGCTTATGCACGAAATTAGATTCAATGAATACATATATGAAACAATTCAGATGCCACTTTGTCAAGCTGATCTCTGCTTGCTAAATATAAACAAAAAAGAGTATACTAACTGCTTATAATAGTCCCTGAAATGAGTCACAGAAAACAATAAGATTTAAAATTAGTGTTAATGAATATTGACAATGTGTAACAATGCATCATAGAGTGTACGTATTCATGTTCAATGCTCTGTGCTCAGTTGCATGTTTAGCACACAGACACATTTGTTAGGCAAACCAAATATAACCATGTTAACATAATTACTATAACTAAAAGAGTGCGGAAAATTATCATTTAAAAGTATACATATACATATATAGTGATCGAATGCATTCATATAGGGCAAGCATAAACTAGTTATGGTTGTTAAAATGGTACTTATTGTTTTAAGACAAGCTAGGCGATAAACTGTCATTGGGTATTTAGTGTTTGGTGGATACATAAATCCCGCCAATTGCGTTACAATCAAAATTGAGATTACTTTATACGCATAGATACATGCTTAAGTCCACAACCATAGTACCCACATTAACATACATACACAAGCTTACATTCACATGTTCACACAAGCCTAGACAGCATTTATTTTCACACTAACACATGAGCCTATATATACACATATACAACTATATCACATTCCAAATTGCTGTGTTGCTATAATGTTTAATTATCTCTACTGTGCATATTTAGATTATACTTAGTTATTCAAGTAAGCATTAAGAATGCAATGGCTGTTGACAAATGACAAATGTGATCCGAGTTAAAGAGCAACAGCAGAGAGTTTTATCCAGTATACATCAAGATGTAAAGAAAGTTTAAGTGCCACAGAAAGAGGTTATAATAAATATACTTTTAACTGAAAATGAGGGTTAGATACCGCAGCAAGAAGTTGTATCAATTAAGACATGCATATCGTCCACTCATATAGACAACTCGATATTTCATATATATTTGCTAAGTATATCACCAAAGATAACATTTTTTACGGGATCAACTTTAAATATTGTATACGCATGTAATATATGTTTGGTAAAACGACTGATTACCATTCTTCGTTTTGAATGAGTTTACTTCATATATATTATAACTTTAATTTAATAATTAGCCACGAAACTACTATATAGCAATTTACATAAATAGGTTTATAGGTCGATGTATTGAAGTTACAGCGTTACCATGTGAAGAACAGTAAAGATCATTGTGTAACCTTGATTTAGGGGGCAATATGACAGTTGATACTTAATATGTAGATTCGTACCTACCTTTTAACCTCTTTTGAACCAAGCTGAGATGTCAATTAAAACAATTGTTCTCATCATGGTACATTTTTTTTTGCACAAAAATTGTGAATAATGATTTTCCATAAGGCTTAACTGGAGTTATGCTAGGAAAACTGCCCAGTCCCTTTTTGCCAGTTATTTCAATAAACTGAAACCATTCTAGAACTCGGCAAGATATCATTTAAAACAAATTCTGAGCCAGTTTCATATAGATTGGAAAACAAATCAAATGACAGCCAGCATTTTCAAGGTTTTACTATTGCCATATAAGGAGAACTGCCCATGTCCCTTCCCGTGTCCTTGGTGTACATGTTTTGATTTGAAGCATTTAATAACATTTACTATGCGTCAATAATGTATAACTGCCTCTTTGTTATTAAGGCTTATTTTTAAGTCAACATTAACTTGAAAGTATTAAAATAATTAAAAAAGACGCAGTACCCTTACATGTATATACCCTCCACACTAATAATTGTAAGGGTGATGAACGTAGTTATTTGCCAATAATTTTATATTCAAAAGTCTTATTTTAAAATTGTCTCATAAGATATATACCAAAACGGGACTGTTTTCTTTTAATCCGAACAAAGCAAAATTCATTCAAACCAGTCAAGTTAAATTCATGACTTCACTAAAACCTTTTAGAATCTTTAAATTATCTTTTGCAGATATGAAATTCTACTAGAAAGTCTGAGAAATTGAAGTTTCGTATACCTTTATCATATATAAGGCAGTCGAATCTGCATAAAGTCTCAAATATATTTCAGTAATAAGGCAATATATTTTTGAGTCAGTATGCATAATGATCTTGATCTCAGAAAAACAATTTTGATTGATAAGAAACGGCCACCGGAAAAACATATTTTCGATACCGAACTTTCGCAAACTCAAGCACCCTTTTCTTTACAGATTTGCTTCTTTGAGACAAAGCTTGTAATATTGTCTTGATAAATTGCTTAAAAAATGCGTTTTTTTTTCACTATGATATTTATCTGCATATTTTGTCTTTCCATGGGATTTTTGCAATTTCCCATTGAATCTTCTGACCTTCAAAGGTCCATGTTGCAGATGGAAATAAAATATTCCGTTTGCGAAAAAACATTATTTTGGTTTAATCAGTGTTAACCTTTCATATCCAGCATGTACAGTAATTTCATAATAGAGCCAAGTGTTTCTGCACTTCCCCGGGCGATGTACCGATTATGGCCATATAATATGCGAAAAGCAACAATATCAATACACTGTCATCAATACTTAGACTGGAAGAGGGGTCATTCTGTAAACATAGTTCTAAGTCTACTACAAATAGATAAAACAACAAAGGTGACATAACTTGACCTTGCCGTAAACCTACAGCATAGTTAATATATTCAGAGTATGATGTACAATGCTTAACACGTGACTTAACATTTTCATACATATTTTTAATTATTCTAAGTAATTTTATTTATGCCGGCTTTGTATATTTTAAGCCACAATGCATTACGATGAACAGTATCAAAGCATTTCATCATATCAACGTATATAACATAAAGTATTTTTTTTCCATTAAAATATTTTTGAACCAATGACATTAGGGTATATATAGCGTCAATTATTGAGCGCCCTTTTCTAAATCCGAATTGGGCGTCCGAAATTATATTAAAGTTACTACACAAAATGTCTAATCTATTGTTAACCACTGAAGTAAATAGCTTAGATAAACAAAATAGAAGAGTAATCCCCCTATAATTGTTCACATCAGAGTTATCGCCTTTCATATGTAAAGGGATTATAATACCGTCCGTCTGTTTCATTGGAAAATGACCAGAGTTCAACACAGCATTAACTAAATCACATATATGCAACGCTAAAATGTCAATACATTCAATTAAATATTTGTTTAAAATATTATCACTCTCGTATGTTTGTTAACGTTTCAGTCGTTTTACAGATAATTTTATCTCATCAACGGTAAATGGCTGATCTAGTTCGTGGAAACGCGAATTCGGCAAATTAAAATTACGAGTACTGCGAAATTGTTCAGCCTCATCATTAACACAATCAAACAAATCGTGACTAATATAAGAGATAAAGTATTGAAAGTCTTCCAAAGGAATAGTTTGGTTTTTGCTTGATTATTTGATTTAAAATATTTCCCAAATTCCTTTGGTCTACGATTTTTTAAACTTTCAATCTCATTGGCCTTATTCCTTAAACATGCTTTTTATTTCTATTGATATTTTTTTTCTATTAAGTCTTTTTTATAATGCAAAAATTGAAGTTTATTGTCTTCCGACTAATACATTTAAATTGTTTTAAAAGAGAAATATAGCGATCGTGTGCCGTTTTGCACTCCACATCAAACCAATCGGCATGTCTAACATCGCTACGCTGTTCAAATTTGGGTGTATTTACTATTAAATATTCTTTCGAAAATAAATGATCAGCAGTATTACGAATAAGATCAGTCAATTTATTTAACGCACTATTTATAGAGTCACAACTTGAACAATATAAACCTTCTACAATTCTGTTAAACATAGGTAGATTGCTCATAATACCCGATCTAAATTGGTTATGCAATGAATCGTCCCATTTCAAATTCGTTTGAGTGTATGACAATTGTTTTGTTGTTACAATATAATGAAAACGATAACGGTTCGTGGTCACCGATTTCATTAAAAACGTGTAGCACAAATTCTTTAATAAGTACAAATTGTGTTCATGACAATTCAAATAATCGATTGCAGATAAACCGTTATGGGAGAAGTATGTTAACGGACTCGTATCACCTATTCTTCCATTGACAACACGATAATTTGAGGATTTACATAGATCAAGAACTTTAATTTCGTGATTGTTGTGAGATCTGGCAACGGAGGGCCTTACGAAGTACATATCTGGATCATAATCAACAGCATCTATAAAACTATTTACAACATCATGCATAACAAAATCCGATTTGGACCCAATCCTACTATTAAAGCCACCACAAAGTAAAACACGTCCTTTATTTTCATTAATATAAATATCATTTTCGAGTAAATCAAAACAATCTACACTTATGATATTGTATGCAGGTGAATTTTCGCACCAAACATAACATCCGCAAAGATAAATATCTTCACTCAAACCAAAAAAATGTCGATCTAGTCTTAACCATATAATTGAATCATGATGATTTTGTATTATGTCAATACCATTTTGTAAATATTCTTTAAAATATAAAACTACCCCACCACTACATATACGAGCGTTCTTGTTCTGGAATTTCCTAAAACAAATGTGAGAAATATATCCGTTTAAAGAAATGTTACATGAAAAGTTGGTCCAAGGTTCGAACAAAAAAAAATCATATTTTAACAAAACATCAACAAATAAAGTATTATCAATATTGGATTGCGACAGACCATTCGCATTCCACGTCCGGATTGCTAGTTCTCCTACATCGTGCCCCTATTCCTTGACCGGACGACCGTCAACGAAGAGGGTATCGTAGGCTATCCAGGATCGTTTGCCTTTGACCCGCGCCTCTTTCATTTTCGGTACCAGTCGTCTACATTTGGCTACCGCTTTCGGTGGGAACTGCTCGAAAACGTTTAAGTGTGTACCGTTCAGTTGCTCCACTGCCGCCGAACAGCCTCGCGGTCCTTAAAGAAGGCGTCCTTCGCCACTATTGATCGGGTCTTCCCTGGTGTTGGGTGGCCCGGAGAGCGGTGTACCCTCTCAAGCTGCATGGCATCAGCGACCTACTTGGCAATCTTCATGGCATTTTGTATATGTACTCGGAGTTTAGTTTCCGTAACTTCCGGTGCTTCACCGTCAACTTCCGGTTACCAGTAAAAAAGGTTATTTCTCATTGATTGCAATTTACGATACGCCATATAGGCTCCTTCTCCAGGTGTTCCACACAACTCGTTACCTCAGCAACGGCGATGCCCGCGCCCTCTGTTTTGTGCTCCATATGGTCGACACGCTGTTCGACTCCTTTAATGCGAGTCTCAAGGGCCAGGCACATGGATTTAATGTCTTCCCCGAAACTCGAGAAGCGTTCCTCGAGTTTGGCAAAATATGAGTTTTTTTCACCAGTATCTAGCCGACATTTAATGACATTTAAACAAGTCATAATGTCACGATTTGTAGGCTCACCTCCTGATTCAGCCATATTGTCAAACAGATACACAGGCTCGTTCACAAAAGACTACTGTTTACATCCTCAGAATCGTAGAGCATAGCAATAGCTTTGTTTAGAATATTACTAAGTGGAGTATCTGCTGACTAGCCTCTTTGCTCTGATTGTTTACTATTTTGTTTGTTTGTTTATGTCACTATTACTACTGCATCTGTCTGTTCTACTTCTTTTTCCCATTAGAATCACCTAAAAGACATTTAAAACAAATTTGAGCGTTTTATCTTCCTGTGGAAATCAACCAACCATATAATAGCTAACGGTCGTATACCTGGAAATAAAGCAGGAAATAACACTTTCACCTCATCACGTGGTCTAAGCGTAACCGACTATTTACTTATACACCACGACGCGTACCATGGGAATGTCATTCATGAACTTGAAATACTTGATTGGACCGAATTGTCTGATTATGCTGGGCTGTATTTTAGTTTTCTAAAGTAAATTATATTAACATAAAAAGCATAAAAAAAAAACAACAAGAAGTAGAAAATAATATTTGATAATGATAATATATTGTAGAACTGCAAAATGCATCTTCCGTAACGCAAAAAAACTTTAATAAGAATAGGTCCAACTCAAACAGACAGGTAGATTGATTTATTTAAGTATATACAATACATGTAGCTTGGTACACAACATAATTATAAAAAATCGTCATATCATGAAATACAAATGCTAAATATCACAGATCAGCTAAAAGACTAGAGCTTAAAAGCAATTTGATAGCAATCATTTTGGTAAAAAAATACATAAATATGTTCCAGTGCATGTACTCACATACCCAGGATAGCACAAAAAAAGGAAAGGGAATTCCCTTATTTTCATTGTGGACAACAATTTGTACATTATATAACAAAATATAATTTGAAGAAAAGAAAAAATCTAAACATAAGATGAATGAAAGACGCGGTTATATAACATTGAAAAAACACAACCAAAACGTTTTTGGAAAACACTTAAAAATGCTATAAGTCTTATAATAAAAATACAGCATAATCAACGAAATAAAAATGTCCTATTTACAACTTCATCCACGGCAGCCCAACTTATGTTAAATGACATTGAAAACTATTGTAATAGCTATAAATTGAGAATCAATATTAACTAAACAAAAGTTGTCATTTTAGAAAAAAGTAATCGACAAACAAGTTTTAGCTTTACTCTATATGGTAAAACATTACAAATCATCGCATCATTCAAATACTTGGGTGTGACTTTATTTAAAAACGGAAACTTGTATAAAACAATAAATTATTATCATAACAGATATAATAGAGCGCTTCATCGACTTTCATCTTATGTAAACAAATATGAGTTCCCAACCAAAAAAATATTTTTGATAAAATTAGTGACCCCGGTTCTTCTGCTGAAATCTAGTGACACGATTCTGGAAAAGAATCAGAGAGTATAAATACAAAGTTTTGTTAGAAAAAATGTATGTGTTAACAAATCAACAAAATTATCAGCACTGTATGGCGAATTAGGACGATACCCTTATCTCTCATACGAAAATTACATATATTTAAATATTGGTTAAAAATAATACCATGTTCAACTGATAGTCTTAAACAAATAGCGTATACAGTACTGTTCAATGACGCAAATCAAAACATAACGTACAACAAACGAAATTGGAGTTATGAATGTAAAGAAGTGATATAAATCAAATCAGTACTAGATCAGATAGGTTTAACTTATGTTTGGACTGAACAAGAAACCCTGACAGAAAAATCTAAGCTGACATACACTTACAACCTAATTAAACAACGAGTTTTGATCATTACAAACAACATTGGTACAGTGAACTCAATAATTCATCAATACTAAATAAATACTGCAGCATCAAGAAAACGTTTAATACAGAACAATATCTTGACACAATCACAGCCAAACAATTTAAAATAGCACTAGCTCAACTACGCCTATCATCACATAGATTAGAAATAGAACAGCATATTTAAAGTCATATTATCAAGCATGGCCAACATTAAATAATTTTGATATGTTAATGAGAACACCAAATAAAAAATAATAATTAATCTTCCGTAATATATATATATATATATATATATATATATATATATATATATATATATATATATATATATATATATATATATATATATATATATATGCGAATTGTTTGAGGGACAATTTAATAAACAAATTAGTTCATCTTAAGTATATTATTTTTCTCAGAATTGTATGTTAAACAGTGTATTTTTTATCTCATTATTTTTATTAACAATTATAGCTATCAATAATAAAGGAAAATATCATATGTCAATCAAATCTTTGTTATTATTTATCTAATTATTTTTACTAGAAAATGTCGTCATCGATGTTGAACTTTAAGAAACAAATCATATGTTATGAATCAGTCAAATCTTTATTAACTTATACCATAACTTAATTTTCATAATTATTATCATCGATTTTACCACACTTGTGTATATTTGCATTTGGCTAAAAAGCAATTGTAATGCTTAAAAGCTTATACATGTTGTTGTTGTTGTTGTTGTTGTTGTAAAATCCTACACAGACAGTCACCAGAGAGACAAGTTTTCGATGAGAGATTTTATTTTCGACGAATATACCGTGTATTACTGCCAATACGCCGACTGGATCACCACATGGGGCGGGAATTTACAGATACACTAGGCCTTTAATTAATAATGCACTGAGATGTAAACGATACTATAGCTAACTGACTAGTTGGGGATTTGATTTGTTTTTATCTTATTTGAAATAAGCTAGCCTAATTCAAAAACTAGTATATAGCATCATCATTATCATGGACAACAACATCATCATTAAATTGTAACCTTTTCGTTATAATCAAATCACCATCGCGAGCGTTATGACTGTGCATACTAATACCAGAGCAACATTCACAGAACTTATTACAGAATAACCACAGACGCCTTCATACCGCTACTTTGTAAAGTTAATTCATGTTGATCTCATTTTATATCATGGCACACATTAAAGATTACTTTCAATGAATTAAAATTTAGATTGATGCTTCGTACGCAGCGATTTAAATAAGATTTAAATAAGAACATACGTTGCGAACAAATTCATTGGGATTACTAGAAGTGTATTCGATTAAAATTATCCGATTAAATGATCATAGTTTAAGTTCGTATTGTCGCTCAAAATATTTATAAGTTATATCATTTGCTAGAGACACAATTTGGTTAATTGTCGCAATCAAATAATAATGGCGTTTGTATGACAAATAAATAGCTTCTCGTATTGAATGAGTGCAACTCATAACATATCGATACGTGTATATTTATATATATTTTCTTCAGATATACTGTGTCATACTATCAACGTTATCCTCATAAGTGGTATTATAACAAAACAAACACCAATACAATACGTATGTCAAATAAAAATTATTGAAATAAACACTTGCGAAAGAATCAAGTTTTTGATTTATAATAAACTAGTTTTACCATGTGTGCACCTTCGTGATAAATATTTGCAAATAAGACCTTATATAATGTTATTGGGTGTTGCTAGTTCTAATCAATATATGTGCTAAAATTGAATATGTCTGTTCATCATCAACAGCTGTCAAATAAATTAACTGTTACATATAATTGACTGTGTCGCGTATTTCATAACAAAAGAAATATCAACTAATACCGCTATATAAAAGGGATTTAACACGGGTACGACCCAATTAAAAGGAACGTGTTAAATGTTAAATTGAGAATTACCCTGCTAAAATCTAACACATTCAGTTAATAAGCTACGTTAGCGTTACCGATCGCCAAAATCGCAATTCGCGATTACAATTCCTGGTTGTCGATCAAAAATGAGATTTTCATGAAATTGGCGATTGCAAAAAATGGACCCTCTGATTTTCAAATTCAATCTCTTAATTCCTGTTTCATGTCATATAAATAGTTAGAAACATCGTGTATCAATAGTTCCTACTTTAAAAGAGCTCCCGGTACCTACTTCACCATGTAATCGCCATATACGCCGTATGGAGTAATAGAAAACTCACTGATAAGAGATAGCATGACGTGCGTATCAAATTCAAGCTGCATAACACAGACACGTATGCTAACACGGATGCATCACGAGAAATTCCGAGGTTACTTTCCAGTCGCCAAACTGTGATGTACACTATGAAAGAGAATTACGGCAAATATTATTCATCATCAGAAATGATGCACGTGTTGAATATTCAGCTCATATGTTTTACAGAGAATGTGTATAATGCATATTTTAATATCTGTTGTGTACAATTGTAAAGTGTACAATGTTGCATGTTCCGATTCTACAAAATGTTTAAATTTTTAAACACAAACATGTAACTTCTTAGACTACAGATCTGAAAAAGAAGAAAACGCATATATAAAATCTAGATCTTCATATAGCTTATTTTGTAGTCTTTATAATATATAAAAGATAATAGATCCATCTGAAAGTAAGTTGATGACAAACTACATTAGCATGCTGAATATTTTCTAACTTGTACGATCTGTTTCAGTAACATAATACAAGTCAGCATCTAACAAGTGTACACTATACAAGTGTACATAAAACAAAGAATACAAGTTGACGAATCACAATTCAATATTTTATAACGCATTTTTAAGTCAACCGGTGTTATGGTACTAATTGTAGTAGCCACAGGTGATGGGCGCGTGGCCAAGTCACGTTAACACTATCAATATGTCATAAAACAACATTTTTCATAATTTTGACCCAAAAAAATCATATATATATATACAAATTAGGTATCTCTTGACACAGGAAAATCACCTACATCAACATTTTAAAGTAGGACAACTGTAAAGAACAATATTCCAAAACCCATTAAAAGTATTATTTTCATAAACTTCATACCATATGTGGTTTTATTACAAATTTTGAGGTTGGCTTTCCATGCCAAAAAAATCGTGATTGTTTTTTTTGTGTATGATGACCCATAATTTGAATGTTCGTCTAAATTAAATTTTCCCTGGGGATAAATAAATTCAATAAACTCATATTTTTTGTTAACAATGTTTGTTTATTTAGTACAGGATATGATTGTAGATGATAAAATAATATGATACAAGACAATTGAGTGATAACAATAATGAACAAAATCTGATTTATTATGTAAGCTCCTTCAAAACTACAAGTTCACCCATACACAATTATCTTTTTTAAAAGTTGTATGTTATTTCTTTGGGATTTGAGCATTTATATTTTATCAGAGACATGTGATCAGCTTAAATCGAAGTAAAAAGCTATTTGCCCGTGTATATTTTGAACAATTCACTTCAATCTAATAGGACTATGAAACATAGTTTTAAAGAAATTCAAAACCACATAATGGCAAATGGTCAAAATATGCAAAATAAACAGAGTCATGTACCAATTCAGTTAACACCTTCCATGTTCTTAGTCACTTTATACATATATTTAATACTTTATGCAGTTATGCTATATCTGCCAATCTAGGGATGGCGTTGGTGAGGTGGGGTTGGGGGTGGGGGTGGAGGCATGAGTAGGTCTGAAGAGTGAAAAAAAAAGTTGTATACTAAGTACTTTTCTCTGTTAACCAAGATCTATAACATTGTTAGATTTAAATTATAATGATCCCCTACCTAACAAGCTTGTATTCATTTAATAACAATGTACAATCAAAACTATTAATGCACAATTTCATAACGAAACTAAATACGCGTATACTTATAAGTTCCTTTGACATTGACAGGGCTTTCTACACTATCTGCAGTTAGTCGCAAAAACTCAAGCAAATTTGGTGAATCTTGGCATGCATATAAAAGGCAATGTAGGGATACAAATTAGTACAACCCTTCATTTTTCACCTTATGTGAATGTTCAGGTCACTGTAACTAAAATTAGAAACAAACAAATCACACAAAATGGATCCTACTATAACTACAAAAGTACTAAGGGTGCTTTGGTGAAATTGTGTGCACTTATAAAGGGCATTATGGAGATGATTAAGTACCATATTTCTAACCTTAGTTGAAATTACTGTTACTTAAAAATAAATAAAGAAATGCACACAATCTGACTCCTGTAATTACTGAAAATGTACTGAAGGTACTGAAATAAAACGTGCTAGTGAAATGTTCTTTCCAATCATCCTTCAAAGAACTAACATTATTTTTGGAACAACTTCAAGTAATACTTATTTAGAATAAGTGACCCTAAGCAAGCTTTCAGCATTTTTTTAAATGAAAACATCACTTATAACATCCTCTCCATCCCTGTTATTAAGCATTGTCAAATACACACGTTTTAGCCCTGACCCAGCAATATTTTCAGCCGTAGGTGTTTTAATTACACTTCATAAAATGATTGGGCTCAATGTTGGATAGTTCTGCACAGTTGAAAGGATTTTGTATTGACACAGCCAATAGGGAAAATCTGTCGGTCATTAGATCTTTCGAAGACACATTCACAAATTTGGAGCATCTTTCTAAGTGCTGCCACATCTGCCATAGCATCGTGTGTATTGTATGTATCACCAAGCAATTGTAAAACTAAATCAACTTGCTTCAAGGATTGATTTGGATATAATTTTTTAATATTGAGAGAGAATCGATAAAAGCACCGTTATACAAAATATCAATTGCGCCAACATTAAGATCAAAACAAAAATTGTTAGATCAAAACGACGACCATTTTGAACACATAAGCACACATTTTGAAGCTTTTCAAGCCACTCATATTGACACTGGCTGCACAACTTTCCCAATGACTGTCATTGTCCAATCAGTCATTGAAATGCCTGTAACTTGTAAAGCCTCTTGACTTATTGGAATAGTTGGCGTGACGAAAGTTGCGAACTGACTACCAGACTGGACTTCCACCGATGCATATGAGTAACCTGCGTGTGTTCCCTTCCTTCAACTGGAAACATAGTCGACCATGCAATCTAATAAAATATCGATATGCAATATCACATTTAGAATGCAATAAAACATGATATATTGGAATGTTATTAGGTAAATAATCATACTGCTGATCTACCAGCCATCGAATGTGTGTACTGCTGATCTACCAGCCATGAAATTTGTTTATAGCAGAACAAAATCATGATTTTTTTAAGAAGATTATGTTATGTTTGACATATTATTTTGACTATTATTCTAGCATTGGGAAAATTGTCAGCTAATTGGGCGAAAATACGTGTATTTTGAATTAAGAATGGGTGAGACATTCTGATCCGCAAGATTTGTATAATAACTCCTGCCAAACGATGCCTAACTTACAATTGTGAGATTGGCGGTCAACATAGATAATTGGTTTTACAACACATTTTATATAACTAATTTTTGTATCCAGTAGGGATAAATATAAATTAACACAGAACAAGGTTCACCCTATTTCTCAAACTTTGAAAAAGCCTATTTAGGCGAAATATATCAGAAAAGGGTGAAACTTAAACAATTGATATAGTTTGATGTTTTCCATGGAATGATGTCAGCAATTTATTGTTTCCACTGATAATCCAAATAATATATTTTTACGTCATTTCATTAAAGATAGCATTGCTAGCTGCAATCCTAGCTGATTCATTCGTAACTTGCTTTGTCTCGCCAGCTAGCTGTTCCATTATATAAAGTTGGTGTCCGATATTGGTTTGAGGTTTCAATGTAGACAGCATATTGTTTACACCGTATGGTCAACCCAGGCTGTCCACCATTGATAAATGCAGAAACAAATGTAACTGTAGCACAAGTGCAAGTCAAGAACACAATCTAAACAAACAATATACATTTACTTTTGGTTACTGTATCTCGATGTTTACATGTGTACAGTAAAGAGAGCATAGACAGAGACCATAATATACTCATGATAGCCCGTAATTTACATCTTTGAACTAAATGTCTAAATAAACGATTATATGTCTTTTATATAAACGTTCTGATCATATATCTTTGACCTTACCTGTTCCAAGTTTTGTGTTGACAACAGAACATGGTATCCCACTTTTCCAGGTCCATTTTCCCCCATTGTCTTTGACTGTGTTGGTTATACCATACGCTGCAGTGTTTGCCAACTGGCAGTCAATATTAAAACACTCTACGTACAGAAACCCTCACAGTCAATTCTTTAATTCGCCTTTTATGGATGTTATTGTCAGTGGAACAGGTCCAAATCCACACGCAAAACAATACATTAAACTATTCAGCATCACGTCCTATTCCACTAACCGCCGACCTATGTTCCATGATTCCGTCGATAAAGACGCTGGTGTGCTATCAATATTTTGTTTAGACCCAGAATATAATTGAACATTAAGCTTTTTTTTGTATTGTTGCTACTTATTTTTAACTCGTTAACAGTCTGTTGTGGTTACGATTCGAGATTGTACTTTTATGTTGTTGCGAAAATATATTACTGCCGGTTCATTTTTTACACAATTTTTTAAGTAAAATCTTGTTTGGCGTCGTAATATACTGAACTATGCATATCAACGATACAATCTATTATGGAATTATATAAAACATGTTTATATTAAAGATGTATACTTTGTTAATAATAAACCGAACACAACGGACATCTCACGACTTCATTATCGATATTTACCGACATTAGCCGATGTTAACCAATCTTCCAAAAAAACGCGGGAAATTATTACAGTTATACTACCTTAAGCTATTAAGTGCAAAAATTGCGGTCGATTTTCGTAAAATATGTACCATTTTGTTAAGAAAAGGTTGCCTCGTGACGACAAATGACCACGAACGAACGGCTACTTGCAAAATAAACTACAACAAGGGACAAAATTGTCACAAAACCAGGTTTTCATTGTGAAAAAAAATGTGATAAAGGGAGACAACTCAAACTGAACTTTTGAAATGAACAAACAAAATTAACCCCCTTTGTAAGTTTGTTTTAAAATAAATCTATTTTTAGTCGTGGCGATCTTGACATTGGTGATATTGACGTGATTCTTTCGTGCGACACACCGTCCCATGATGGTGAACAAATGTGCCAAATGATTTTAAAATCTCATAATGAATGACATAGTTATAGCCCAGACAAGCTCATTTATGGCTATTTTAACCTTTGAACTCAAAGTGTGACCTTGACCATGGAGATATTGACGTAATTTTTTCGCGCGACACACCGTCTAATGATGGTTTACAAATGTGCCAAATGATTTTAAAATCTCACAATGAACGACAAAGTTATGGCCCGGACAAGCTTGTTCCGCCCGCCCGCCAGCCCGCCAGCCCGCCAGCCAGCCAGCCAGCCCGCCCGCATTCGCCAATCTAATAACCAGTTTTTTCCTTCGGAAAACCTGGTTAAAAAACACTTCGCGAACTCGTAGAAATGCTAGGTAGGCTCTCGTCTGATCGAACGTTCAGTGCCGATTTTTACAAGAGTATAACTATCGAAATATCACAGCTACCGAACATAATCAACATGAGTACAATAAACAAATACGAGTTTATCAACTTACAACACAGATTTATCATTTTGTTTGCGTTATAACGTCGAAATCGTTGTAAATCGGGAATTGTTTATCGGCAATTTCAAGTACAGCCCCGTGTCGATTAGACGCTAGAGGTAAATACGGTTCTCGGTTTCAGGTATTCGGTAACTCTGAGGCGCAGAACCAATAGTTGGATAATTAGCGTAAGGTGAAGGACGGATCATCGTACACGATAGAAATAAACATTCAAAAATAACGATTATATTATTGTTTGGATTGGACAAAATGACACATTTCCAAACAAAATGGTGCATAGTTCGAAAATCGACCGCCATTTAGGCACTTAATGGCTTAAACATGTTGATGTAGGTGATTTTCCTGTGTCAAGAGATACCCACCTTTTATACAGGTATATATATATATATATATATATATATATATATATATATATATATATATATATATATATATATATATATATATATATATATATATATTCTTAAAGTCACCAACTAATGAGAACTCTCGACCTAAACATACTTATTGGAACCTACTATAAATAACAGTGTTACAGACGCCACTTTCACATATTACGTATAGATTTTCGGTCTAAATGCTATGTATACCTATCTAGATCAGGAAATTTCGATAGAGTTATTTTTTAGGTGCACCCCTCTCTTGGGTCAGGGCCCAGTTATCAATCGCGCTTTAGACCCAATGTGTGCATATATAATATATATGCAGTAAGCTATTTGGTCAAATTTGTCTATTGATACATGCTTATTATTGAGGATTTTCTTGTCATGTGAATGTTTTTCAAAACACAACAGCATTACAGCGGTAGGGTTTTAAGACAAGTAGCAAAAGTGTTGGCAAAGGCGGATTTGGAATCTACTTAGCCGACCAAAGCTTTTTACTTAGGGGACGTTTATTTGTTACATTATAGACCATGTTAATTATGTGTAGGTCATATCGAGGCGGTCAGTTCGCCTGTGATTTCCAGAATAAGTGCACTTACTCAAAGCATTAACTGACAACTGTCTTACTTGAACAAGGCCGCTATTCTATCTACCGGTATCCACTATATTTCAATACAGAGACACTATCCATGTATCCGTCAAGAAGCTTTGAAATATATGTTTTTCAACAGATCTTAATGCGCTATTTTTTACTTTTTAACTTTTTAAAGAAAACAACATTTAAGATCTTAAATGCTTGAAGCAAATATTTTCTCCAGCATTTGAACGTCTGTAGACTTCCGACAAATCGTTTGTACCCGAGTGCGAAACAATTTACCGGGCTTTATTGGCGCGTGACTTAGCCTGTTATTACCCGTTTCTTATCATTAAAGCCTTGCTATCGCCAGGTTTCTGCGACCATTCGGCGAGCATTCCATAGAGTTTGTGCAATAATGTACATTCGATATGCGAATAAAACCCAAAAACGGCCCCAAAACAACGCACAGTCCTCCAGTCACTCCTCTGATGGCAAGGGTATAGTTTGTCAAGCATGTGGTGGAGCAGCTACACGTGGACACAGATCGAGGACACTACATAACTGGCTTCAGTTATCTATATTACACAGATTTATATCTTTAATATGTTAATTATAAGGGATCATCAAAACGTAGGTAAATGAATATAAGATGAAAAGCGTTAATCTCTTGGTTTTTTATTGTGTAAACGATCAATAGATAACAAGAGATTGGCAAGCAATATGGTCCCCTACCGGTGAAACTCCACCATTGTCAGATTTTTTTGTATATATTTGTCGCCATAGCAACCATATTTATTGACGTAGGAACAAACTGAAATGACGTGCATAATCTTCATATTGCAATCTATCCATGTCCTAAGTTTCATGAAAAAATATGAAGAACTTTTTAAAATATCGCAGGATCAAGAAAAGTGTGACGGACAGACTGACAGACAGACGAACAGAGCGCTAACCATAATCCCCTCCGGTTTCACCGGTAGGGGACAATTCAATCATATCAGCAGCTCTGTCTGTAGTGACCGACGAGAGGGCAGCCGGAGATGGACGTGACAGACCTGTAGCACCTGTGGTCGTAGCTTAAACCCACGATGCCGTCGCCGACACTCTTTCTATGAGGAATGAAATGATTTTGTTTTTCCTCTAATTTCACAAAATAACATGTGTAATATGTCATGGCAGTTCTTTATTTTCACAAAACGATTTGTAAAAAGTTAATATACAAATACTGATGTCCTTTTTTGTTATATTTAAATGGTGTTCGTGGAATTAACTCGCTAACTAATTATTTACAACAGTATGTATCTTATTATTAATAAGAATTTACTTTAAACAATAATATCGTCACTTTTGACTTATAACGTGTAACGAGGTACATAATAATTTATTTCCCGTTTAAGTAACATTAACAATCAAGCTCACATTTATATTTACATACAGTAGAGTAAGTGATTGTGTTCCGCAATTATGAGATTACAAGCGAGTTCCTTTTAACCGGAAAAATATACTCCAATATTGAAGGAATCATCACAATTTATCAAATAAAATTATTTTTATTATCGTATGCAGACGATCAGGTTCTATTTTCAACGTCAACCGTATCAGTACAGCTTATTTTAAATGATATTGAAAACTACTGTAATAAAAATACAAAATAAAAATCAATACTAAACAAGATGTGTTTGTGAAACACTATGTCCCCCCATATATTTCACCTTTGGCCTTGAAGGATGAACTTTAACTTTCACCACTCAAAATGTGCAGCTCAATGAACTACATATGCATGCCAAATATCAAGTTGCTATCTTCAACACTGCAACAGTTCTGGCCAATGTTCAGTTGGACGCAAACAAACAAACTAACAAACTAACAAACCAACACATAGTGGTGATTTGCATTTCTCCAGTTTTAAACGATCAACCACCATATTTTATATCATTTAAGTTAAACCCGAAGATATCAAGAGACAGACGTTTTTGTTTCTAGCATTTCAAAATAAAACATCGGTTAGGGTTTATTAGCGGTCATTAAACGTTTAAAGAACAGATACGAGTCCCCATATACCTGGTGCAAGTGATACCCACACACCAAGTTTCAAACAAACATCATTCCTACGTTAAGTTATGATCCGGAAATCAAAATTCTTTTTTTAGTAACAGTGACCTAGATATTTGATCGCTTGACCCCATATGCAATCCCACACCAGATCTTCCCCTAAGCTACGTACAGACCAACTTTTAAACAAATCTTTTTTCTTTTTTTTTGCTGAAAAAAAATCTTTTTTTATATTCAATATAAAACATACATTGCATACATGCATATGAGCACACAAAAAAGTCATATCATGTAGCAGCAATAATGTTTAAACATGTTATACAAGATATGCTAATATATAGTTTTTTCTCCCAAAGAAAATCTACAGAATAGTTATGAATATGAATGAGTTGCATAGAGTTGGCAGAAAGCATTCTGGACTTGTTATAAAAGTTTAATGTGTTGCCATTTTTGTTCAAATATATGAAGTTTTTCATTGTTAAGGGCAATTTGTTTTTCAATTTGGATCGTAAGTTTTAAAAAGTTTATAAAACAGTTGAAAGTAGGTATTTGTTTTTTGTATTTGGTGCTGAATATAAAATATTTCATAAATATGATATTGTGGTTCACAGTGTTATTAATTTCTGGTATTTTTAAAGTATTTACACCGAAACTGATATTTAAGAGAGACAGTTTTAATTGTAATTGTTGTTTCTCTAGAAATGTTGTTAACTGGTTCCATAGAATTTGAATATGTTTGCACTCCCAGAAAAGGTGTTCTATTGTTTCAATGTGTTCGCTGCATATATCACATACATTTTTGTTGGATAGGTTGCAATTAAAAAGATATGTATTTGTAGCAATGATTCTATGGACATATTTATATCGAAAATTTATCAGTGTGCTATCTATAGTTGTTTTATATGGCATGATAAATATTTTTTCTAATTAAATTCTTGTTCTCGAATAAGGCTTTGCCATTTATTCTGAATCTTGGAGTTTTCTGCTGGGTGTTTAATTTGTAGTTTGTAAAATATTTTGTTTGTTTTGTTTTGTTTTGTTTTGCAAGTATGTTTTCCGTGAATGATGTTTGAGTTCATGGTGTGTTAATTGTATTAATTGTAGATTTAATATGTATGGGTATGCTATTAATTAATGTGTAATACATTAGGAAATTGCTGAAGGTATTCCGTATATATAACATATATTCTCAAAAGAATAGAAGTCCTTTATTCTGTAATTGTACAATTGGTCGACATATTTAATGTTTTGTTCAAACCAGTGTTTATAGAAAAATGTCTTATTGTTTGAAGTTATGTCTTTATTGTTCCATAAAATAGTTTTACTGGTGATTTGGCTTTCTAGAATATGAGTATCATTAGTCCATGCCGATACAACACTAGAAAGAAATAAGTTTTTGTTTGCAATTTCATGCAAAATGGTATTGTTGATGATACATTCAAAAGTAAGGAGTCACCATATTTTTTTTTAGGATTTTCTGGTAGAATAATTTCCATATACGCGTATTGGTATTATCTAGGTATCGTTTAACCCAGCTGCATTTGATTGCATTCAAGAATGAGTCGATGTCTGTTTATTGGATACCTCCATTTTCTACAGGTTGAATTAACTGAGTTCGTTTTATTTTATCAGGCTTACCGTCCCATATGAAATTAAATATTGCTGATTTTATATCGTTAATAATATCATTTGGTGGATTTGAGAAAACTGTTAGTGTATAAATTAATTTAGGGAATGCAAATGTTTTTAACACGGTGTTTTTTTCCGATAAGTGTAAGTGTACGGTGTTGCCATGATTTTAAACAATTTTTTAATTTTGTAGGTTAGGCAAAATGTTTTTAAGAATTTTTTCATTTTAATTGTGTGTAAAGGTAATTCCTAACGTTGTTGCTTCATCTGATGTCCAGATGAATTTCATTTCTTTTCTAAGATGCATATTACTTTAAAATTTACCTACTCTTAGCACAGTACATTTAATTTTGTTTAATTTAAGGTCCGATGCCATTACAAATAGGGTTAGCGATTCTATAAGATTATTGAATGAGTCACTACTGTCGTTTAAAAAATAAGTTGCTTCGTCAGCAAATAGGGACTGTTTAATTTCTTCGTCGGGTTCTAGCGATATTCCATTTATATGTTCATTTGATTGTATATAGTGTGATAGATATTCGATGCATATAAAAAAAAGCGAGGATGAAAGTGGACATCTTTGTCTTACCCCGCCTTCGATGTAAAAACTGTTTGAGAAAAAGCTTTTGTTAATTATTATACTGTTAATATCGGTATAAAATAGTTTAACCCATTTAATAAGACTTTCACCGAAATTCATATTTTCTAAACAAGAGAACATAAACGAATGGTCTAGTGAATCGAAAGCCTTTTCGAAGTCTGCAAAGAAAATGGGACCAGAATTGTTTGGTTGGTTGATATAATTAATGCATTCTTGTATTAGACGTACGTTTTCACCAATGTAACGTCCTTTAGTGAAACCAGATTGAGATCTTGAAATAATTGGTGGTAATATTTTTTATTCTGTTTGATATACTTGTAGTTGCAATTTTATAATCATTGTTAAGTAAACTTATCGGGCGCCAGTTTGATAAGGATTCTAAGTTTTTTCCAGGTTTTGGAATGAGTGATATTATACCTTGTTTTTTGTAGCGTAGTTAAGTTTTCGTTGTTAAATGAATAGTTAAGTGAATTAAATAAATGTATTTTAATATCATTCCAGAATATTTTATAAAATTCGATTGTGATGCCATCAGACCCTGTACTTTTGTTATTTTGCATTTCTTTTAGAGCTAATCCACATTCATTTTCATTAGGTAATCCGTCGCACATTATTTTTCCTCTTCATTTACAGCATGATGTGTATTTTTAAAAAAGGGTGTTATTTTCAACATGTTTTCGTTTATAGAGGGTTTCGAAAAATAAACGTTGTTCTTCTAGTATTTTGGTTCTGTTTTTTATATCTTCGCCATTTACTACTAATTTGTGTATAGTTTTTTGTTCACTTCTGCGTTTTTCGATGTTTGCGAAGTATATTGTTGTTTTTTTTTCATTATGTTCAACATGCTGTGCACGTGCTCGTAGTAGTGTCCATTGAGACGTGTATTATAAATTTCTTCTAATACTTGTTTTTTTATGTTATTTCATTTTCAATGTCTTTGGTGTCGTTTGTGTTTGTCTCATGCAATTGTTTTTCAAGTGTTTCAATAATTTTAATGGTTTCAGTTTCATGTTTGTGTGCTTTTTTTGTTTAAACGATGTGTATCTAATTGTTGTGTTACGTATATTTCCTTTAATTACTTCCCATAAGGTGTTTGGATTCGCATCTTTATTATTTTGAACTGTATTGAATATTTCTTGTTTTATTGTATTTGATATTCTGTATCTAATAAGATGATGTTATTAATTTTAAAGTATCCTGGGCCTCTTTCAGGTTGTATTTTGTGCAGTTTAAGTTCAACTAGAGAGTGGTCAGTCATAAATCCTGGTTTTATGTTACATGTTTCAATAATGTTGCAAAGTGACTCAGATATTAAAAAAATAGTCTAATCTACAAAATATTGTTGGTTTTGTGTTTGAGTGCCAGGTGTATTTGCTTTCGTTGGGATTAACTGTGCGTCATATGTCTATCATATTGTAGTTTTCAAGTATGTTATTTAAAATGTTTCTATTTTTAGGATGAGTATAAAGGTTTCCATTTCTTGTATCTAATAATGGGTTAAGAACAGTATTGAAATCACCATCGACTATAATGTTTTATCTTGTTTATTAATTATAATAAATTTGTCTTTATTGTTTAGCCCTTTTACATTAGAGTACATAATTTAATTATTTAAAAAAGTGATGGGTGATATACATGATAATTTGTGTGTGTTTGTCCAGTAAGTTTCTATTTAAAAACATGTCCAGTTAGATTCTATTATAAGACACAAGATGTCTACATATGCAAACAAAAATAGAAAACAAAAATTATGAATACAAATAGATGAATATTCCATAGAAAAAGCAGAAATGAAAAACAAATATCAATAATGAGAAAAAACAACAATAAACGACAAGTCCCCAATAGAGACACAAAAAGCGTACTTCCGTTCACTGGAAAATACACAAACTAATTGAAGAATAGTGATCTGAGAAGCAAAAAGTACATATATATTACGTTAGATTGTATGGTAAATTATAATAATAATAATAATAATAATAATAATAATAATAATATAATAATAAAGACTACTTGATTGTGTGTGGAGGGTGGTTCGGTGCGTGTGTGTTTGTGTGTGCGGGTGTATGCGCGCGTGTTGCGCGCGCGTTTTATGCGCGTGTGTTGTGCATGCACGAGTAAATGAGTGTGCGCACGGGTTTGTGTGTGTGTGTATGCGCGTGTGTGTGAATGTGTGTGCGCGTGTGTGCTTGTTTGTGTACAGTTGTGTGTGCGTGAGCCCCTGTGCGTGTGTGTGCGCGAGCGCGCGTGTGTGTGTGTGCACGTATGCGTGTGTGTGCGTACTTGTGTGTGTGCGCGCGAGCGAGCGCGCGCGTATGTGTTTGTGTGTGTGTGCTAGTTGTGTAAAAAAACGCGGATGTGCGGGTGTGTGCGCGAGTGCGTTTGTGTGCGTGCACGAATGCGTGTGTGCGCGTGTGCGCGCCAGAGCGCACGCGTGAGTGTATGTGTGCGTATGTTGGTTGTGTAAAAAGAAAAAAAGACGCGTGTGTGCGGGTGTGCGGATGCGCGTGTGTCTGCGGTTGAGTGCGCGCGTGTGTTTGTATGCGTTTGTGCGCACTTGTGTGTGCGCGCGAGCGAGCGAGCGCGTACGTGTATGTAAGTGTGCTAGTTGTGTAAAAAAATGCGGGTGTGCGGGTGTGTGCGCGAGTGCGTGTGTGTGTATGTGTACGTATGCATGTGTGCGCGTGTGCGGATGCGCGTGTGTCTGCGGTTGAGTGCGCGCGTGTGTTTTGTGTGTTTGTATAAGTGTGAGTGTATGTGTGTATACATGCATGTGTTTTAAACTTCTCGCTGTCTTATTATTTTTCACTGTGAGTACCTGTATCTCATAAGACATGTTGTAATAATTAATAAGCTTATGTTACAATAACGACTATAGCATGACTATTGCAATGACAAAAAATATCCGGATGCAAACATTTGTTGTGTTATTATTTGTTAAGAGGTTCACGATAGTTAAAAAAAAGAATCTATGCAACTATTGTATTTGAAATCATCTATTGAATATATCTGTATATCCTCATTTATTGTTAAACAAAATTAATGCAATCAGTACACGTTTTAGTTATATGTTATCTAGGAGACGTTAAGCACATTTCAAAATAACACGAACTGTGTTGAGATCAAGAAACATATACACGAGTACATTCTTATGTCAGTCGCATTGTCGATCTAACAATGTACGAAAACGGAAAACTACTTAGATCGAGTGACGGATATTCACACGTTTTTGTTTCATAAGGACAAGTTTTTAAGCATTTTGTACCTATGGAATGTTACTCTTGTATTCTCGGTTTGACTGTATCTGGCCTACAGTTAATCTAGTTCCGAAAAAAAATGAACTAGAAATACCACCAGATGTGTTTATACTCATGTAACACACATTATGAGCGTCTTACTCTCTATAAATATTTTAAATTGTATTAACAAAAAAGATTACAAAAATATGTTGCCCTGTTTAGAAAGAGATTAATTGACAACATAAGTGGAGTAGATTTGTAGAGCATATACAATATATCCCTTACATATGTAAATATAGATATAGATAAATATCCTTAAATCACAGTTCATGAGAGGCATAAAAAAGCGCACTACAGTATAATGGAAATACACAAACTACTTCAAATAGTGATTGAGAAAACAAACCGTATATATATATAACACCGTAGATTGTATGGTAACTTATAATAATAATAATATGATAATAATAATTGTGTAAGGGGATGGTTCTGAGCGAGTGTGTTTGTTTTTGTGCGTGCGGGTGTGTGCGCGCGTGTTCCGCGCGCGTGTAATGCGCGTGTGTTGTAGTTGTACGTGTCAAGGAGTTTGCGCGCGGGTTCTATTATGTGCGTGTATGCGCGTGTGTGTGAATGTGTGTGTGTGTGCGTGTGTTTGTGCGCGCGTGTGTGTGTGTGTATGCCTGCTTGTTTGTGTTTGTGCGAGCGCGCGTTCGTACGTGTGCGCGAGCTCGTGTGCGTGAGTATGCGTGCTTGTATGTGTGTGTGCACGTGTGTGTGTGTGTGTGTGTGCGCGCGCGAGCTCGCGCGTATCTGTGCATGTGTGTGTGTGCTGGTTGTGTACATGCGTGTGTGCGCGTGCGAAATATTTTAATTTTTATTAACAAGAGGATTACACAAATCTGTTGCCCGGTTTAGAAAGATGTTAATTAACAACATACGTGAAGTGGAATTGTATAGCACATATGTTCTGTATTTTTGTAATACATATTTTCTAAGCACCATACGCTTCATATCTAAATATAGATCAATGTTCTTAAGTGCGTAATTATAACAATGCAGGTGCAATATGTCTAGGATAAAAAATAAGTAAACATGTACAGCTAAATGTACATGAAGATAATCCTCAACACAGGATAAAAATACGTAAATATGTACAGCTAAATTGACAAAATAATTTTCCTCAACACTGAATGGTTGTTTTACTCTTAATTTGATTGACTTGAACATGGAAGTTATGTTATTTAACATGAGTAGGTGTCTGGATAGTTCGTTATGAGCTATATAAACAAATATAATCAAAGAAGGTGCAGATCTACCGGGGAGAAATGCACACAAATTACAGTAAACCCATATACTGTTACACGTATATGCATTTTTAAATTAATAAGAACGCAGTTCTTTTAATAAAAAAAATATGCATCCGAAAATAATTAACTATGAGAAAACACAGTGATAAGTGATATGCATTTGTAAATTAATAAGAACGCAGTTCTTTTAATAAAAAAATCTGCTTCTGAAAATAACAAACTATGAGAAACACAGTGATATGTGATGAAATTAAATATATTGTACAGTTGCTTTCTATACAAATTCAATATACAACTTTACTTGACGTTTTGGTCCGGAAGTAAGTTACCAAGGCATATTTGTATATATTTTTAATTAATATTGTTTGTTGATTAATGTTACTATTTTGTGTCTTTTACCTAAGTTTATTATAATAAGTTATGTATAAAATGTTGTGCTCTTTTACCTAAGTTAACTACGATAGGTTATGTATACAATTTTGTGTTGTTCTTATACCTAAGTTTATTTCAATAGGTTATGTATAAATAAAAAAATATGTATTTTTGTCGATTTTTAATGAGATGTAGATTTATATCTCAGTCTTATTTGAGCACCGTCGCTGTTACTTCTGTGCAGATGACGGGAGGTTTCTGTCGCTTGATGACACCTTCCTGGCGTACGAGGTGTTGTCCTTTTCTGGCCACGGCTTACTAAGCCAAGTCTGATATTGGTTAGATTTTATTTGCTCAGGTCGGTCACTGTCTCTGTATCTAGCTTACAACTTCCCTTCGTAGGACCATTCTCTGTCTATAAGCGTAGGCTCTTTCAGGCGTAGCGACGCAAGAACCTCGGCATTTTTTTGGTAAGATCTTCATTGCTGAATATCCCTGTGCTATTTAGTAATTGCGCTCTTTTCATGATGTCTATTTTTGTCTGGCGTCTCACAAATTTAACAATTACTGGTGTGTTTTTATTGTGAATGTACTTGCCGAGCCTATGTGCCACATCAATGTCTCTATATTTTATACGTAATCCCATTTTTTAATTTATCAGATTAGCCGATTGTTCTGCAACGGCATTTGAAGTTTGGTTTTCGTTGTCATTCAGAAGGCCAGTAATTCGGACGCTGTTTCGACGACCGTACTGTTCCAGGTCGTTAAGACAGGTCTCATGCGCTTTTTCTGAGGATTGTTCTTTTTGTTTTAACATGTCGATTTCCAGATTTTTTCCTCGATTTGATGTTTCAGCGACTCGACCTCTTTTGCTTGTTCGAACATATTTCCTTCGATTATTTCGATTCGTTTCATCACTGAGCCCAGAAGTTTCTCTTTAAGTTCTTCGACCGTTTCCCTTATGATATCTTTATGATTAAGCTGTCATCTTTTGTTAGTACATCTGACAATTTTGAGCTGATCTCTTTTAAGCGCTTTTCGATCGATGATTGCGATTGATGTGCTGGCATTTTCGTTTCATTACTTGTCATGAATTCAGTCAGACTTTTCTGGTTCGATATAGCTTTGTCGATCTTTTTCTTTTTATAATGTCTCTTATTTTTCTTTGATGTTACGGGTGTTAAAAAAACTGGTGGTTCTAAACGGTTATCGTCTGTTAAAGCACTTTCACTTGCTGTTTATGAATGGGGTATTTTATTCATTGTTTGTAGTCATAACCGCGTGATTTTACTTTTACTTTAATCACTACAATCACGATAAAAAAACAACGCTCTGGCTCGGTCACCCTCGACGGATCTTCTGTCGTATTGTACCGTATTGTACCTATTGTCTGAATTTCAACTGTTTTTCACACTGTTGTTTTGTAGGTAATTCGACAATTAAACTGTTCAGTCATGCGTGACGAACTAACTGTAAACTGGTAGGGTAGGTACTTAACCAGTTTTCCAATCTAAATTTTGTTTAATAAATTAGATAACCCACCTGCCGCATTATACCGGTATAGGAAAAAGTTTCAAACAAACTACTAATGTCTTAATGATGTAGTTTTCTTAATTGTCATACTTGCGTTTTGCTCTTTATCCTACACATTTATCCATTCAATTTCACCATAAAATATGACTCAGATCACTAAAAAAATTTTTTAATCCATCTTATTTTGTGTTTTGATACCACCGGAAGCGGAAATTCCTTTTAAACAAACCTGTCATTCCTAAGAAAAGTTATCATCCGGAAACCAAATTTCTACTTTTGGTAACAGTGATCTAGATATTTGAACCTTTGACCCCATATGCAATCCCACACCATATCTTTCCCTAAGCTACCTACAGACCAACTTTCAAAACAATCCGTCATTCCTAAGTAAAGTTGTCACCCGGAAACCAAATTTTTTATTTTTAATAACAGAAACCTGGATATTTGACCCTTTGACCCCATATGCAATCCAACACCAGATCTTCCCATAAGCTTCTTTAAGATCAACTTTCAAACAAATAAGTAATTCCTTAGTCAAGTTATCATCCGGAAAACACCTCGGACAGACAGCCGGACGGAGGGACAGACACACATCGATAGACACTATAGACCCCTATAAACCGGTAGGGGACTAAAAATGCACTAAGTGACCCTCTGACCAAGCTTTTTACCAAACACGATCCATATTTGAACTTAACCTAGATAGCATCCAAATGCAAGTACTGACCAAGTTTTGAGAAGAGTAGTAAAAACTGTTTGAATAAGAGTCCGGACAACACAATGAATGCTCACCTAGTTTTAACCCAACATGACCTATATTTGAACTAGACCCAGATATCATCAATATGCAACTATTGATCAATATTGGTAAAGATGGGATGAATATTATTTAAATTTAAGACTGGACAATATGACTTTGAATGCTCTAAACGCACAAAGTGACCAGAGCTATTTTTTGACAAGACAAGACCCATATTTCAATTTGGCCTAGATATAATTCAGATGCAATTTCTGACCAAGTTTGATTGGATGATTACTATTTGAATAAGAGTCTGGACAAAGTGCTGGACACATGTATGTATGTATGTATGTATGTATGTGTGTATGTATGTATGTGTGTGTGTGTGTGTGTGTGTGTGTGTGCGTGTGCGTGTGTGTGTGTGTGTGTGTGCGTGCGTGCGTGTGTGCGTGCGCGCGTGCGTGCGTGCGCGCGTGCGTGCATGCATGCATGCATGCATGTATTTATGTATGTATGTATGTATGTATGTATGTATGTATGTATGTATGTATGTATGTATGTATGTATAACATCAATTACATAAACAACAAATAAATAAATTGTTTATAAACTTGTTTTCACGTCGATTTTTTCATAAAATCCTAAAAATTGCAAAACGTTGCAAAATGGATGCCTATTTATACGGTTGTGTGCTCACTTATATATAGGCGTACATTTTGCATATTGAATTTAATTTTTATTCGTAAATTTACGTATTTTTTTTCGCTATTTTTAATTCTATCTTGTTAAGAACATTAATTCCGATTAAATTTTTCTTTCATGAGTACTACTTTATATGTACTCAGATGCACGCCTATATTTAGTTACGACACATGTTCTGTATTGACACGCACGCGTTTCCTGCGTGGACCCGACTATGTTTCGCGCTCTTATTAAAACACAACTTTTACATGACACTCATGTACAGTAATGCGAACGATAAATAATTATATTGTTACCGGATAAAATGTGTACGGGTATAATGTAAAATTACCCGTAAGTATTGTTTTCTTTACGTACTCGCCATAAGTAAATTATTGCTTACCATTTGCATTTTACTTCTCATCGGAAACCATTTATGTTTGAGTAACTGTTTGCGGTAAAAAGGTGTGATGATGATGCCCGACATTTCATGTTAATTGAAGTTGACACGGATGGGCACTTCTCCGCCCAATGAATAATTGTGAGGGGGCAGATCTCCGCCTGCTTAATTCTGACAGGAGGGGGGGGGCAGTTCTCCGCCCCTAAAGATTTAATGGGAGGGCAGTTATTCGCCCATAAATATTTGATGGGAGGGCACCTCTCCGCCCCCTTTAAAATAAGGGGGCAGTTCTCCGGGGGGCAGTTCTCCGGGGGGGGGCGCCTCTCCTGATACCGGTTAAAGATGCTGCTGCTGATGCCATTGATACGGAGACTATCATTTTAAATTTGACTAGCTTCGAAAAGATTAACTAACTTAGAAAATACAAAGATACAAATAGGAAATATGAAATGTGTCAGACTGTTTGCCTGCCTGCATGCATTTCTGTTTAAAATAAACTAAACTGAATAATACACATTCAGAAGAACTTTGAAATAATTCTAACCTATGAACAATGAATGTAAAAACGCTGACCTATTTTCTTCCATTATTTACATAATAACTTTAGAACTTTTGAGTTATACAAATCAACCTAAATACTTAATCAGTGTTACCAATATGTGTAAGTTTTTACAATGTATATTCATCAGAAAAATATCTATCCTTCCTAATTCAATAATGTTAACAGTTTATCAATTAACAATACGCTATCATTAATGACAGCTTAACAAGGGGTGTACTGTTAAGATTTAAACCCTCTCAATATCAATATAACAAACTGATACACTGAAAATTTATTTGCAAATCAGTAACAAATATCTTTGCACATGGACCGATAATATTACACAACTAGTTAACCGGACTGGATTGTTTGTTTGATTCGCGGATATCAGAATATCCGGATATTTGTTACAGTCCTTCTAATTGTAGGATTCTATTATCGCCGAACTCAAGTCAATAGCATTCGATCAGTTAAAAATAATCGATCGCTGTTTAACAGCTAGTTCAACCTATTGTTAATTTCAAGTTAAACATTAATGCAGCACAATAGCCTACTTTTTAAAAAAATGCATATTTCTAATGATTTCCCACTAGATGTTGCAGGCCGAGTTTGGTTCCCAAAAAGAGTCTCCGTCTCAGAGTTACATGTAACTGCTTCACTAGTCTCTAATACAATTGGATAACGACCTTAATCTGACTCGGTTATCTTAGTCTCCATGGCATCCACACCTACATCTGACTCAATACTGTCAGACTCGATGGGATCAGGACCTGAATAAAAATAAATAAAGTTCTGCGGGTTTTGCAATAAATATATATTATATTGTTGAGTGGTAGTCTCCATCTGGTCTACATTACCAGTAAAACAGAAATTCATAACCAAATAGGATGTACAAAAACAACAAGCCTGTGTATTGACAACCATCTTATCTCAATGTGATCTGCATTTATCAATTAAATTTATTGATGACCCAACATATCTGCATATGTTATATACATGTATACCACAATTATTGGGTCACTAGATTAGGCTTTTTAAATACAATTATGGAGGCGTGTTCAACTTATTTTCGCTGCTTTTACCAAACATGAAAATTTCTCAGAACAGATACTGTTGAAAATAGGCATAGACTTATCTTAAAAGCTCACATAGAAAACAGAATTCACAAATTAGTGAAAACTGTACCCTTTTCCTGTACTGTATCATTATCAGACTCATTTTCTTCTACATCAGGCAATTCTGGAAATAGCATTACACTGTTATATATAATGCATGTGGATGGCAATCATTTGATCTTCATTTGCAACCTTAAATGTGCATCACTGGTGCATGATCATAAATGCCATTTTTATTCAGAAGCAATTGGTAAATGGCTATACAAATCATTCAAATCACTATACAAATATTTTCAATATACGAATATTTTCAATGTACACATATTTTCAATATACAAATATTTTCAGTGAAAGAGGTAAATGATGTCTTTAACGTTTGGTCTTGGGTGAGAAGAAATGCACTGCTGTACATATTTACAAGAGGACTCTGATGGTCCTGTATTGCTCATCCGAGGGCAAAGGTCAAGGAAAATATTACATCAGAAATATCAATCCAATTATTGTTTATGTCAACTTAGTCAAAAGTCTGTCACACTGTCACACATCTTAAGGAAACCCTTTCAACACTACAATGGGGAAAATGCATTTTTTAAAGCAACATCAGTTAAATGTATGAATTGAATACATCAGAAAAGGGAGATTGTTTGAAAGAAAACGGCGTGGGATTCGTGTCGACGAATTAATGATAGTCAGGTTTCTAAATGACAAACAACGACTACCCAAACTTCTGGCGCAGACAATTTATCTGAAATAAACCAACAATAGTTGTTATTCAGTCCTCGTGTATGAATTTTTCCTAAATCAACGACGTTACGTATTTTAATTCAAACTAAAATGATCCGAAATCTTTTGTTAATATCAGAATGACAACCTGGTCTATGAGTGGCAAACCTGCATATACATGTACCGCCGTTCATTTGACTCTCATTGTCACGCGGAACACGCGGATATTTCAGGCTGTTAGAAACTTTCTTTTTTCAATGTATCATTAATTAATGAATACAGCCAAAATTTATAGTTAAAAATTGGCATTTATTAAAGGCATTACGAAACATGTTATTTATTTCATTCAGTGACGTATACAAACACGTGTGTTTGTATACGTCCTTGGTTCATTTAACATTTTCATTCGAAAAAGACGAGAGCGATCAATATGAATGTGACGTCATTGCGCAAATCTGATGCACGCTAGTTATACACATCTGGAAAGTTAAATTTAAGTTTAGAGCTGCCATGATCAGTTACATTTTTGTGTTTTGTATTCGATTTGAATGTTTTCCAAAAAAATATAATAATAAATGCACATGTCAACACAATAGCTGTGTATTTTAAGAATACAGTTCTCTTGAATTTTTCAGGTAATTAACATTTAAAATGTATAAATCCAAGTTTTAAGCTGTTATTTAAAGTTTCAACAAGTTGAATACACCCAATATGCCCCTTGTAAGAGAATCGCCGTGCAAAATGTATATTTTTAAGTCATGCGCCATGCCCCTCTGCCCTTCTAGATTAAACACTATGTACGGGACCCCACAATATTACTTATATAGGACCCAACAGTATTTCTTATAAGTTATATAGGACCCAACAAGATAACTTATATGAGACCCGAAAATGAGTGTAAACATGTTTATTTCTTATATGGGACCCTACAATGTTTCACCGGTAGGGGACAATAAATTATATTAAACAAATGATGTGCTATACATGTACATCGCAAGCTGCATGTATATCGCGATCATGATCCATGGTTGCTTTCTCATGTACATGTAGTTAAGTAAAGAACTGATTGCTTAAAACATAGAATCATTACAGGCCCTATCATAGTGACTGTCGAAAAGTGGCATGTAATGGTGATAATTGCGATGATTTGGGGTTTTGTTAGATATCTTCATAGGTTGTCTGTTTTATTGCTTCAGATATATGGCAACATTGAAATATACCGACTTTGCGCTTAAATGTGAACTGTTTGTCACAGTGTACGAAGCTGATTCAAGACTGTTAGGTTGACCACCATGGCAATCAAAAAGGCTAGTATGGTTTGTTTTTAGCAAATTCGGTGTAATTATAGGAAATAATGAAACATTTTAAATGTATTGGTTCTTTATAAATGTGACATGATATCTCTGTTTTACTCGTCACAAAAGCAAGTTCAGTGAGTATAACGCCTTGTAGAAAGTGAACGTTAGATTATGATAATTTTGAGATTCCTTCAAAAATGCAAACCACTATACATTCGCCAGCTAACAAAAAAAAAACAGTTGTAAGTCAGAATCGTTTTCCTTCAATATGATTTCCAACACAAAATCAATGCTGTGTGAACTCTATATATCAATGAAACTAATCAATTTATACACTACAAGATGTACTGTCTTAAAAAGGAGAGCATTGTTAAGTACATGCAAATAAATTTAACATTTGATGTACACAAACGCTTATTTTATTTGACTGTGCTGTGTTATGGGCTCTATGTAGTAGGTCATATTCTAGAAAGAATTTATATAGATAATACTAGATTAGTGTCGATTATAGATCAGGCTTAGAAAACAAAAAGCACGAGCCTTGGCGAGAAATAAAGAGAAAAGAGCCTTAAAGAGAAATAACAATAAGAGGCATTCAGTGGCTATTTTGGATTCTATCTCCACAATTTGAACGGGTTTTGCGAATGCTGATTCTGAGACTAAGTTTTTCTGCCGAGAAATCGAAATTCATCAAGACATATGGACCAGGGTTCAGACAAGTTCATCATGTACTTACTTTAGAAAAGACGCTGAAGCATGCCAAACGTGTACGTACCTTGTCAAGAACACAATAATCCACTAAATTACTTCAAATGAACGTATGTTAAAGAGTTTTAATCTGATGGAAAACACTTTATTCTAAGAATCCATTTCGTCAGCCATTTAGTGTGCATTACGGAGACTCCGAGGATGGACGCAGTGCTTCGATTGGCCAACTCACTGACCTACACACGGTCGCCGTTATGGCGGAATTATCCGAGGATTCCCGATTGTGAGTCAGCACCTGTGACATTGAGCATGCGCTAAGCGTATTGGATATATACAAAAAACACGGTATGGCTTTCCAAAGGTGAAACTGCGACCCAATAATTATGTTTAAGAATGTACGCTCAGTACATAAATTGAAACATGCAGATGTATTTAAAACAACCAATTTTACTTGGCCCTATTAGTGTTGGGTCTTGTTTCAATGTTTAGGTACGTCCCAATAAATCATAGACCCAACTATTCGGGTGTTTGATTTACAATAGTCTAAACAAGTCGGTGAGTTGAACACTATATATATATATATATATATATATATATATATATATATATATATATATATATATATATATATATATATATATATATATTATATATATATATATATATATTATACATATATATATATATATGGACAAATCACAAGATGAACATTTGAGATGTCTCCATCTTTAAAATTAACATTGTTGAAAATTGAAACATTAAATATCAAATATTGTTTATTTTAACGGATATTATTTGACATGCATGTATAATCTATAATTGCAACATGGGACATATTAGCTGAATACTCAACAAGTGCAACATTTCTGGTGATAAATAATATTTGCGGTCTTTCCCTTCCATAGTACACCGTCCAATCGGTTTACGAGAACGCTTATGAGGGCGGGGATAACAGACGACTATTATTTGCGATTGACGTCGGTCACGAAGTAAGCGTTTAGTGCAGAAAGATTAACAAGGAATCAGAGTTTTACCATATATGTAAAATAAAACGGCAATTAAAACAGTACATTTAAAGACGGCGTCGGGCATCATCATCACACCTTTTTACTGCAAACAATTGCTGTAAAATGTGTTGTAAACAATGGTTACTTATGAAATGTTAAAGGCAAATGGCGCGCCTAAAATATAAATGATAATATGAATAACAATAAAAAAATACATAAAGTAAATTGTGTTGATTTCTCATTATTGAAATCTTCACAGAACTGTCACAAAACTGTCTAAGCCCAATTGTGGATTGGCCTCCTATGACATCTTATGACTAAACCTGGTCTGCATATGAACCTCAGTGCTGTATCTTTATGGAAACAGAATAAAATTAAAGAATTACAACTGTGACCAATATGGACGACTTCTTTCCCGAAAATCGTGATATGTTGTTGTTGTTCAGAGTTTATTTTCAGGTCCATGCGCACCCTTTCACGGAGTCATTTTGGCTGGACCTGCCCCTGTGACCTTTCAGGGGAAACATATTAATTTTGAGCCAAAGTAGATCCAATTTACCGCGGGTATTCGCCAAAGATATAATTTAGATCCAAAAAGACCAGTGCACGGTGGCCAATGAGACCTTAATGTTCACTGGTAGAAGACAATTTCAAAACAAATTCATGTTTGAACGCAGCTCCGCCAAGGGGCTGCAGCACACAGCTCTGCTTTTATGGCCACTCTCGTTGTCACCAGCCGTCGTATTCATCCTCGAGACGGTTTCTCCAGTACAGTGAGCGTACTGAGTACCGCCGTCCCGGGGTCCCTCTCTAAGGCCACCCCCTCGATGTTCTTGGGACTGCAAGCATCCCCGTGATGCAGCCCCACGTCCGTCCCGTATGACCTCCATACTGGTAGGCCCGCTGTCCCTCTTCAGACGGGACCTCCGGGCCAGCGAACTCTCGACGATAAACAGCGGGTGACAAGTTCGCTGCATTTTGGAGAAGACAGCGAACCTAGCAGTGAAGAAGATGTCCGGCTCGATGGTGACATACTCAGCTGGATTCGCAGAGCCGCCCGCAGAAATTCCCCTCTATAAGGAAATATGTACAGGTGAGAGAATCTTCTTCGGGTGACTCTCGCCTCAGTCGCGACGCGCACGCTCCAGCTGCTGACCAAGCAAATCGTGATAAACGCTGCGTTTGCTTTATATATACTCAATATAGGGTTACACCCAACTAATGGTGATGATGACGATGATGACGAGGAATATGATGATGATGATGATGATGATGATGATGATGATGATGATGATGATGATGATGATGATGATGATGATGATGATGATGATAATGATGATGATGATGATGATGATCATGATCATGATCATGATCATGATGATGATGATGATGATGATGATGATGATGATGATGATGATCATGATGATGATGATGATCATGATGATGATGATGATGATGATGATGATGATGATGATGATGATGATGATGATGATGATGATGATGATGATGGTGATAATGATGATGATAATGATGATGATTATGATGATGATAGCAATTTAAATGTAACTGTAGTGGGATTTTTGTCAAATGCATTCAACTTACCTGTATTTTCTTATATCGACTTATATCCGAAAAATCAAAATGTGTAACAATTGAAAGTAAACAGTTAAAACGTTTAATTGTACATAAGGTGGTTAGTGCACCTGTCCCATACATAATTCGGATATACAAAATACAGAGTATATATTTTAATAATACGATTCAGTACAATAGTAACATAATTAATTGCTTAACAACATAAATGAATGTACAATTTAAATATATATGATGTTAACTACAATATTAATAATAAATAATAAACAAGAAAAACAATAAACAATGCAATATAATACAAAAGTGGAATAGCGCAGCAATTTTTCGGTCTGCCGAGAGAAAATAATAAGATAATAGATTTTATTTTGGGAATTTTACTGTGTATAACTACCAATGACCATTACTGTTATACAAGTATTCTTATGATAATGTATATTTACGCAAATTAATAATGCCTAGTCCGATTTACTTCCCGACACGTCATCATAGTAATTAATTTTAACATTTGGTTAAACGCAGGAAGAGTAATTCTCTCACCTGTTATTTACATATTTTACTACCAAATGTTCTGATTATTTTTATCGGCAATTTTTATAATACTGTGATATTGAACAGATCTCATTTTATCTTCTTTGTTTAACTAATGACTCATATCCTCCACAAACCCGTTCGGTCTTCAGACAAAACTTAAATGCATATCGCCATATTCGACATCGCGCGGTTAAAAACTAATATTACCTAAACGAAGATTAGTAGATTTGAAAAATGTCAATGTCTAAATATGTATCAATTGTTCGTATCATAGTGACCTAAATACTTTAGTTGTTGACAGCGTTTGCTAATCAAATTTTACTACACTGCAGCTATGTCATTTGCCGAAAAAGCTATGCCTCAACAAATTATTAAATGATATAATAACCTACGTCACTTGTTTAATCACGAATACAAAGACATAAAGGCATAATTACACTTATTTGATTACATCATTGAACCTATTATTATATTTAACTCAGGAATGGGAAGTAAACGACTTAAACAAAATTGATGCATATCATTACCTATTTCTAAAAAAGTGTAATTGGTTTTAAATGGTACCCATAATCGTGCCGTTTATGGACACATTTCTTTATATCCTTTATTGGTTTTATGTAAAAAAAACACCCAACAGATTACTTTAAATCATCAGAAACATCGGCATCCATCATTTGAAACTTCAAATATGACCACGGCCGCCGCTGCCACAGCTGCGCCGCCATCACTAGAATCATCGGTACCACAAGTTCCTCTATCACCATCGCTACAACCCCACCTATAACACTACTTTTACCGCTACCAAAATATCCCTGACTACATATACCGCCACCACCACTACCGCAGCCGCTGCAACTACCACAATCACTGCCACAACCTTCATCTCCATGCTACATACTCAATTCGCTTTTATTTTCATATAAATACTTGATGATTTTATTACACACCTATTGTATATACTGCCTCAATATTCTATAAGATGCGCTGTTATAACTCATGGTAGATGAGATGAATAGACTCTCTGTACCTGTTTTAAGGAATTTATTGCTGTAACCTATGTTGTTATATTAAAAGGGATATTAGTAATTATCATTTAATTGCTCCTTTATTTGAACTTAAAATTAGTCGCAGTACCGCAGTAAGTAGTTATTAACTTATTAGTTGTTATTATTATAAAAAAAAATATATATTTTTTAAACGATCTGTATCCTCAAGGCAGTCAAGTTTGTATGTAAACTCAATAAGTATAAACGCGAAAAATCGAATCAAAATATTATTAATCGGAGTGCCTTACACAACTAGCGCAATTGTTTTAGTACCTTTCTATCGATACCAATGCTATCTTACCCCAGGTATTTGAACAATATTTTTCAAAATACCACGATACACTCCGTTAATTGGCTAATAAATAAATTTGTAAATTTCACCTCACTTTGTATCGGTATTGTATTTAATGAAAACAGGGCGTCAAAAAAGTCCGAGTTTCATCAGCGTAGCTTAAGTACCTTTCCTTTTTTTATCGCAGGATCCTGGGTCCGCAATCACACAGCCGTTAAAAGTGTCAACATTAAAAAAATAATGATGATCTTTTTGTAATAACCTCATACAGGTAATACAACTATGCAAATCCTCAATTCGTAGAGTTTAAGTATGAGTGTATTAATAGTGCTATGTTTTCCATTTATAAAAAACACACATACGGTATCGATTAGGTATATAAATAAATATATATATATATATATATATATATATATATATATATATATATATATATATATATATATATATATATATATATATATATATATATATATATATATAGTTTCAGATTGGGTAAAATGGTGGGTCAAACGTCCATTTTACGGCCGTATTGTTGGGTCTTTAGTCGATTGTCGGGTCCCAAAGTCGATTATCGGGCACTTGGACCCGACAGTTGAAGACCCACTTAAAAAAAGGCTGCTTAACATACTCATGACTATTTTTAAATTCAAATTTGCATGTGTAATTTTACTCGAATTGTCGGGCCTATATCTCCCATTAGCACACATTAGGTCAAACTCCACACAGCAGTTACTTCCCTTGGGCATTCGCCAATCATTAATGTCTTTTTCTAGAATAAGGGAGGCCACTGCGTATGAGATTGACCAACCTCGGCGCAGTGATTTACCGGGAACCAGCATAGCAACGAACGACAACTCGGCGCCCGACAACTCTGTAATAAAAATTGCCAATTTTCGCGGTTAAACTTAAAAAGGTAAGTGGCGATAATATTTATTAGGTTTATTTATATTTTTGGTTATTAAAATTATTCTGCAAATGACTGAATTTAAACTGAAACTGCAACCAATAATTAGGACACAGTTTCTGAAACGTTTGCTGACAATGAAAACATATTTCAAACATGTAAAGCCGTGGCACGAATTTAGGTGACAACCTTGTTACCGCAAACAAACAAATGTAACCTATAATCTGCATTTAATGCAGATATAGTGACATTCATGAAAGCAAGCATGATTGTAGCATCAGATCATTTCCATGCGATACAAGTTCAATATATGTTTTAGGCTGACTGCAATGGTTAGACTGGGGAAATAAATTATAAAAGAACAGAATCTTTAACCACACAAGACAGTTGGACTAGCCTTAGTGGTACAGTCATGTTACTATTACCGGATCAGTAGCGTAATAAAGTTGTTCTGGGGAAAAGCAATAAATGGTTTAAGACTTCTTTTACATCAGTTTGATAAGGTTTCCAGACAAACGCTCCCACAAACAATCGCTCCTACGCTAAATTAGTTCTGGCTTCAATAACTTTAAAATTCGCTTTCTATGAATTTTGAATGGCGCAACATTAAAGTTATGGACCAACCCCAGTAGGAAAGTCAACCAGGAATATACGAAAAGTTGACAGTTAACAAAGACCGCTCCAAAACAGCTTGTAAAAGCAGTTATTGGCCCAAATCAGCTACTTTATGTCTTTATTGGAAAGATTGACATTTTTCACATTTAACTGATATGTTTTTTTACAAAATACTATCTTAAACATTTAACATTTATCTTTTCTGCTCTAACATATAGACCAGTTGACGAGTGAAGTCACGCGCACCTGCAAATATTACACTCCGCCCACTGGTTGGCAAAAAGAGGTGAAATTCATATAAGCGCTTATAGAGAAAGTTGAAATAATAATCGTTTTTATTGATAATCATGCACTATATCAAATATAATTTTACTAACTATGTCTGAATTAAACATAAGCGTGCAAGGAAATGCATTTTTGGAACGATTATATTGTTGTTATTATTTGTTTTTACTATAAACGAAATCTGGAGTGGAACACAATATACGAGCACGGTATGCAGTTACCATAAAAATCTCTACTTGGCACATCTTCGCGACCATTTTTTAGATAAAAAATTCTCTGATATTGAATTTTTTTCAGAATAAAACAAATTTAATGAACGAACAAAAATAAGGATGTAAACAAACAGCAAATAGATCGACTTTATGTACGCAACATATAGTAACTGATTTGAACATGCCTGTAAAAACTTGCCTTGTTACACATTAAATAAATTCTCTTGATAAATGTAATTGTTTTTATTTAATTATTCACACCAATTTTGACACTCTTTGTTTCAGCGTTTTTAACCCGGTGTTTTATTGCACTTTTGTTCATCATAAAGCGATTATCTCGTTATGATCGGATACTGTCCAAACAATTACAAAGAACACATGGTGTGATAAATCCAGGGACCTATTCTTGGCCACTGCATAAACCACATGTGGCATACAAGTGTCTGGTCATTAAACATCATTTATGATACCTCCATGTCATCTCTTGGCATATTGAGCGATCATCTAAGCAAAATTGTAAAGCCAAAATACGAAACAGTTGCTTTAATAAAATATTTGAACATATTAAAAAATGAAGATATTTGTCCGAAATGGATTAACAGGAATTAGTGTATGTATATATTAGCCTGTTTAATCATAATAATAGAGTGTTAATAACTATAAATTAAAAATATTGTGCAATTTCATTGCTACACAATTAACGTATTTAACGAGTACCGGCAAATGTAAACTCGGCTATTCATGTTAAGATTGTACGTTTCTGTAGTGTATGAAATGACATGAAAACAAGCAAACAACAAAAGGGTAAAAAATACTTGCGTAAAATAAATTAATATATAGATATATTTATCATAAAATGCTAGATTGTTATCACTCCTTACCACCAGTAAAGAGAGTGCATGCAAAGACAGTTTAATTTGCTTAATATGCAGTTCTTGTTTTTCATATGTATGCTAAACTTTATGATATTGTCATTCGATGGAAACGAAACGGTAATTCATTCCATGTAAAATAAAATTACTACAATGTTTATTAATTGTAATGTATTCCGCTTTTAGGGCTTCGTTTTATAATTGATTAAATGCCCCTCTTGCACCTTCGTTCGCTTATGAACAATAACAATATCTGCACCACTTATAATTATAATCAAATTAATGTATGTGTTATTATCTTTGAAATATAATTTACCAAAATCTTACAATCACAAAAAATATGAAAGAATATTTATTGTTTTGTTTTGTTGGATTGCCAGTTTTTAGTCTGATGTATTAATATTATTAATATGTATTTTTATACAGAGGTAATTATATTTATGAAAATACATTTATTGGTACTAAATATTATATTTTTGCACTATTATTTAAGAGTTTTTATGTTTATTTCGGATTTTTGTATCGTTTTATTGACTAAACAAACGACATGTATACATGTTTTACATTACTGTAACCAGTGTTTTTTGCCAACCAGCCAGTGCGCATGCGCGGAAAATCCCGAATGTAAACAATAACATTCAACTGGTCTATCGAGAAAAACAGTGACGTGACACACATGATTGAAATGCGAATCTCCCGAGATTTCACGGTCATATGATGTTATTTCTATTTTTAGTAACAAACCATGTGCTCAATTGTTTACAAATTCAGAAAGACATTTCCCGTTTTTTTTTATAATTATTCTTGCTTGTTTTGTAAACAAATTGTAGTGTAAATACAAAATCAATGTACAAAATATTCAAAATTACCAAATTCACTTTGAAATCAGTGTTTAAATCCACCAGACGTAACTTGTTAATCACAAATAATAGATTTCAGAAAACGAAAGTAATGTTTACAATTCCAGCAAAAAATGTCAAGGTCGATCCGAAAGTATCCAAATGAAAACTCGTCACATGACAAAGCGACAATGGTGCAAAATTATGACTTTCAGGCTGATGAGAGTTATTTTCATCTATTGTAAGATGCATTTGAAACATTTGAATCTTAAAATATGCCCCGATGCAGTAATTTATATTCATTCACCAATATATGAAGGAATGTATCCAAGAAAACATACTGTCTTTGATTTATAGCGTGACATAAATCTGTCACCACTCTGGTTGACTTTCGATACAGGGTTGACTTCAGCGTACAGATATGTCAATACTATATAAACTGTACGCTGAAGTTTCTTTAGCTAACGCTAAATTTGACAGGGCGGACATTCGCTCCTACAATGTTTTGATAGGGCGGACAGTAGCTCCTATATTATTTTGCCAACTCGGACAATCGCTTCTACATTATTTTGTCAACCCGGACAGTCGCTCCTACATTATTTTTATTCAACGGCAAAACGTTCTATATGCCTATCAAAGACTTACACCTATAATTAACCGACAATTAATTTTGCCAACTTGTTGACAGTTAGCCAATTCAAAACATTACATTTCCTACATTACATTTATTGGAATACATGTAAGTGCCATTTTGCGAATGGGATAAACATAAAAACCGCAAATATGTTGTTCTTAATTTCATTTGTTTTTATGATATGACATTTATATGACATTTATAAACATATATATACACAAAATACACAAACGAAAAAACATCCAAACAAAAGGTCTTTTGTGTCTGTCAGTGGCTCACCGTCTTCTTTCTTACGCGTTTTATCACCGATTATATTTATATAATAGCAAAGAATTAAATTGTTATATATTGATAGAATGTTATACCAGAAAAATTATACATTGAAGACGAAATTCATAAAATGCAACATGCAGGCAAATTCGACTGTACAGACATGTTCGATTTACTGCATAACCATCATATGGTTGACTTAGACATGTGCTTCTTTGAGTACGAGTGACCCTCTAAGCATAGCACAGACTGACTGCGTTTGTTTGTTAGAAGTTCCATGTTGGTAGTAAATTATTGGCGTAATATTGACATTACAATATATACATATTGTTTTCACAGATTGCTAAATTACATTTAAAGAATCGACCAACTGTAACATAGTTTCTTAATAAGTAAATTGATTTATTTAAATCACATTGATCCGCTCATGTTAAATTGGCTTTCTGTTAACAAGTTGGCAAATTTAATTGTCTGTTAATTATAGATGTTAGCCGGGTTGGCAAAATAATGTTGGAGCGACTGTCCGCCTTGTCAAATCCAAAATGTATTTGTGTTACCTTTTTTTCGCCGCAGAATTCATGCATTAACGGATCAGTTGTAGCTATAACAGATCACATGATCAAAACCACTCAAGGAGGGGGGCATTTAACATATTATTTAAACTGTCGAAACATGAACTTTGTTGTTTACAAGGACCAAGTTATATTGCCAGTTATAAATAATATTCATGTTTTTGTTATTGTTATTGATTGTTTTCTATATGTGATCTTGTATTCTTGTGTGAAATATCTGATGAAAATCCTAAATAGATCAGAAAGATATGGGCGTGTTAAAAACCATGAAATTATTTGAATCATATATAATCATCGATATTAAACATGGATCATAAATAAAACTATAAGATTGATGTCATTTATTGTAAGAATCAACAAGATTTTCATATATTTTAATATAATATATTAGCAATACGCATATTATCACGCTTGATCTGTTATTGTCCTTATTCTTTATTTCATTTAAGGTGCTGCAAAATCTTTAAACACGAATCAAAACTGAAATGGACTTTTGCAGGCAGGACTACTAAATGGCCTTAAAATTAATGCTTAAACTTCTTGCTTGCCAACATAGTTATACTAGCATGTGGCCGCGAACAATGTTTAACCTCGATTTGGAAACGAGACAGAAATCAACAAAATTGTATATAAATGTCAGCAAAACATACCGAAATGTTTGACAAAGAGTCTTTCCCATTACGACTCAATCAGTGCGTTTTAAAGAACAGACCTTGAAGATGCTATATATTAAATATCATCTAAAATATCAACTATTTATCGCAATGCGCAGTCTGTAATTTACTGATGTTTAGGAACCAAAAGTTAGGTAATGTCCGGTTATATGATCATATGCTAAAAATGAAGTATGCTTTCTGCTTTCTGTGCATTGATTTTTTTAATCCAAAATGTTTTGGGCCTGCCCAGCTAGCTGAGTTGATGGCTCAGTTGATAGAGCGCCAGACTGTCAATTTTTAGGTTTGAATCTGGGGGTAGGATAAAGTTTCTTCATAGAGATTGGTTCCCGAACATTGTAACATTGTATTTGTAGGTCATTCTTCCCCAACCTCTGAATCAAGTTGGGAAGAAGTGGGTCACTTGTGGTTGGCTAATACTGGTCACAAGAAGTAGGAAAGCTGGTTCATGTCCTGACCACTTGCAAAATGACCTTAATTTGGGTTCAAGAAGGCATTAAACCTGATCAATCTAAATTCAACCAAATTCTTTTGCCCAAAGGTCAGAGTTTCAAATACATTCCAACACAACAGCTGTTGGCAGTCACCTCGATTATTGATTATAAAGCCCCGTCCAGTTCGATTGTCAGCGGCTAGCAGTCAATAGTATGGTCGTTTCAATAACATTGCCAACAACGATCATTTGTCTAAACTGTTTTCAATTTTCTAAAGATTGACTGTTTCCAAAACACAATTTAATATTAATCTTAAAGAACTGGACCAACGTTATTCCTTCTTCTGTTTGAGATTTTGCAGAACTTCTCCCTAAAGTGACTAGTCTTTATGACATTAAGTGAGTAATAAGGCCTTTCAAAATTTCATTCTCTACAGTTATTTGATTAATCATTAAATATTATGAAAATTTAAATATCATTTATGTTAGATATAGAGCCATGTATTAATCTTGCATGATTTTCATGTCTGATAGATGTTTCACTCAACAGTTTGTTTATGCAGAAATAAAACAAGTAACTGATTTTTATGCCCCCCTTCAAAGAAGAGGGGGTATATTGCTTTGCACATGTCGGTCTGTCGGTCCGTCCACCAGGTGGTTTCCGGATGATAACTCAAGAACGCTTGGGCCTAGGATCTGTGCAAGTGGAAGTCAAGTTCTTAAACCTTTGCATGCTGGGAAATTTGTCGTCTGCTAAAATGTTGTCTGCTGAATTTCTCAAATTAGCGTTTTCTTTGAATTTTTTCAAAGAATACTATAAGAATAGCAAACAGTTTGGATCCTGATGAGACGCCACATTCTGTGGCGTCTCATCTGGATCCAAACTGTTTGCAAAGGCCTTCAAAATTCGGTTCCAGCACTGAAAGAGTTAAGAAAATCCCTGGAGTTGGTACTGTGCATCATTTAAGATTCCTCTTTGTAGCCTTGACCTTAAGTCATTTAATCTTGTTTGTTAATTTCAATTTCAGCTGGCACTACATGTTTTTGCCTTTATATGTTTGAACAAATAAAATGGGCATCAAATCCTTTAAGCAAACAAACAATTGACTCTGGGATACGGCCTTACCTTTCAAAAGGGGAAAATACCATGTGACGGGCACTTTTGGGGAAAAATTGCAATAAATTGTCATAAACCGAAGGTTAATTACATGTAATAACCATTATTTGCTCCACTTAAAAGCTGTAGCTTTTTATATGGCTTTCCCCTACCACAAGTGATTGGAGCTATACTGCAAGCACTGTGTCTGTCTGTCCCACATGGGTTTATGAATAAAATAAAACATTTCAAGTTTCAAATGCTTAACTGTTCCCTGGAATTGTTCAGGAAAAATGCCTTGTAATTTGTTTAGCAGTCACATAAACAACCAAGCTATGTAATATGGAATTTTTACACCCATTATTGCTGCTTCTTCCTGTATTTGCGCGATGATTATCTAAGATATTAACTCTATGATTCTGTATTCTCAAATCTTTTCTATAAAGAAGGAATGTAGTTGACAATTGTTAATAGTTTTATTTGATCGTTCGTCAAAAAGTTGTAATTCTGTTACTCTTGTATCTTCAATGCAATTGAGTAATTAAATAGCAATTAAATTGAATGCGTTTTAATTCCCTTTTATTATTGTTTAACTTGAGTAACAATGCTATGACGTTAAATTTTATTTACACTTAAATGTATTATGAATATTGCTGGGCCAAGTGTGAGGTTGAGCGCTCTATAACCAGGTTTAAACCCCAAATGCTTTGCATTGACCGTTCCAAGGCGGTGACCCCAGCTTTATTCATATTTTGTGTTTATGTTGGTTTGTATTGTGCTGTATTGTGCTGTTTTGTACTGTTTGGGCAATCGGTCACTTGCCTTAAATAAAGGACCTACTAATTGTTTTTAATGAAAATTCAATACTGCTCCAGCAGCTGGAGTTTCACTTCTTTATATTGTATTATTTTTTAACCGATTTTTTTTCAAAACTTTCCCTCTGTGTCATCTGTAAAAGACTAAGATTAATATTTCTTTGCCAAAATACAGAGGAAATTTTTAATGGAATATTGATTGTTGCTTTAAAGCTTTTATGATAATCAGTAACAGAAGCAGTAACATTCAGCCATAATTATGTATCCACACGGCTATAAACTAATACCAAGCTTCCCATTCCCCTTCTCTTCAGATACTTCCTTTCTTTCAAAGGGAAACAGTGGTGGTAAACAGATGATATTGCAATATTGCAATACTTCTTCCTCTGCCAAAATACATGTTATAAACATTGTTGGGCCTCTTATCAGTTATAAAAATTGTAGGGTCCCATATAAGAAATAAACATGTTGACACTAATTTTCAGATTTCATATAAGTCATATTGTTGAGTCTCATATATGAAATACTGTTGGGTCCCATATAAGTAATATTGTGGGGTCCCATATAAGGTATATTGTCAGGTACCATATAAGAAATATTGCTGGGTCCTATATAAGAAGTATTGTTGGGTCCCGTATAAGAAACATTGTTGGGTCCCATATTTAAGAAATTTTGCAAGAAATATTGTCAGGTACCATATTATATAAGAAATATTGTTGGGTCCTATATAAGAAGTATTGTTGGGTCCCATATAAGAAACATTGTTGGGTCCCATATATAAAAAGTATTGTAAGAAATATTGTTTGATCTCATATAAGAAACATTGTTGGGTCCCATATACGTAAAAAGCATCGTTGGGTCCAACATAAAAGATACAAGTTGACATTCTAGGGTCCCTTATAATTTAATTAACATTAAATGTATAATTAACACTTTAGGTATCCATATAAGTAATGAAAATTGTTGGGCCTGGCCCTTTATTAGAAGTAGACATGTTTACACTTAATGACTAATGTTGAGACCCATATAATTAAAATGTATTGCTAGTAGACTGAACTGCAATTTTCTAACACTGGTTTCAGTGACACACATTCACTGTGCAGATTTCTACTAAATATGTGTTGTTTTAATCTCAAAATTAGTCTTGAGGGTTAATTGACACACCCATTAAATTATTTCCTTATAACCATATGGTATCCGTTGTTAATTCGAATGTTATTTATCATTTTGCCGTTCATCGTAATTTCTTTTCTGCTTGCCACCATCTTGGACGATGACGTAAATACAGGCATGCTCAATCACTATACATTGACCACTGCCAGTATCCTCCGCAATATAGACAATCCCAGAATCGATAATAAGGGCGCCGCCATATTGGCTATTACGTATTTTTGAGTAGTGACTTAATGGACTTTCCTACATTAATAGATAGTGACATCTACAATTATTTTGTGCTGAAAATGAACACACAAAAACCATACCTATGCTTATTTGCTCAAAGAGACATTCAGACAGGAGAGGAGCTTCTTTATGACTATAGTGTGTCTGATCTACCATGGAAGGTTAGTTATATCATATACATCATATTTAATAAATAGATGATGCCATTATCATGAAGAAGCACACATGAATGGATGTCAAACTACTAACATAACTTTTGTCATCAAACAGCTTATGGCTTTTCGCTAACATAATTGTATCCTCAAAAACAGCTGTTAACCCTTTGCATGCTGGGAAATGTGTCTCCTGCTCTAATTCATCTGCTGAATTTCAAAAATTAGCATTTTCTTCGAGTTTTTTTCATAGAATATTATTAGAATAGCAAACAGTTTGGATCCTGATGAGACGCCACATTCTTATTTTTTCCCTGTAACAAAAAGGAAAGAGCATTTATACATTTGTATTTGGTATCTAGCGTCTCTAATTGGTCCACTATCAGGATTGTTTAAATAATGCCCCTTTGGTTAAAATTTGCTCCTTCCTTGGAGATCACATCTTTTACAAAAATTAATGAGCTATCAGATTCATCTTATGTTCCAAGTTAATCAACCCCACAAATCAATAAGAGTTCAGCAATCTTTATTATAGCTGTTGAGCAATATTGGGCTTTTTTATGTCCCCCACTATAGTAGTGGGGGACATATTGTTTTTGCCCTGTCTGTTGGTCTGTTGGTTGGTTGGTTGGTCTGCTGGTTGGTTTGCGCCAACTTTAACATTTTGCAATAACTTTTGCTATATTGAAGATAGCAACTTCATATTTGGCATGCATGTGTATCTCATGAAGCTGCACATTTTGAGTGGTGAAGGGTCAAGGTCATCCTTCAAGGTCAAACGTCATATAGGGGGACATTGTGTTTCACAAACACATCTTGTTGGACCTTTTGTTTAGTCTTGTGTTATCTGGTACCTTTTATAAAATCAATATTAAGTTACTTTTGCAATAATTTGTAGGAAAAGAAAGCCAATGGTATGTTTAGTTCACAGTTTTTAATGGATGTAATGATACTTTGATTGGTAATATTGGGAAGTAAGTAGGTAAATATTCTTGTTTAAATTGTCTAATTATTGAGTAAGCCAATCTTGTGAAATACAATTTAGCAGAACGTTCAAAGAAAATAAGTTTTTATGGCCAACTTCGCATCATGGTTGTCAGTTTTTTTCAAGGCTGATAAATAGTTATGATAATTTCAATACTGTCAAAAGTATGCAAATGATAGTTGGCACACATATTCATGTACATCTCTTAGGAAAAAAGCAACATAACTTTAAGCGGGTATATTCGATTTTTAAATGCGTTAAATTGTAATATATTGAAACAAATATGCTATAATAACACGCAATATGCAAGAAAAATGATACATTTAAGACGAATTTCATAAAATGCAGCAAATGCAAACTTGCGCACCAAGCTGATTGTGACGAAGATAATTCGTACATATTTTCCTACAATAACCGATGCATTCGTCTTTTAAGTAAGTGTTCGTGTGTCGTATGAATCAATATCGCTGCAGGAATTTAAAATGAACCGTTAAACTAAATTTAGATTCACATCTTACATGCATGATATACATGCTGGCGAATTCGGCTGTACAGGCTTTTTCGATTTCAATTTTAAATATTCTGCTTATTTCGCATTTTCCGACAAATGTTCTTCTTTACTTGTATTTTAGTTTATTTTGAAATATATGTATAATAAGTTTTTTGCACATTTTATATTAATTAATAAATATTTGACAAGATCGTATATACCCGCTTTAAATGGTCTGCCACCTAGGGCAAACATGTATATGATACTTGAATTATCCAGTGAATGGCAAAATCAAATTCAAAGGTATCATTACAGCCTGCTTGTTAAGATTTAATTTTCATGTTAGTTTGCATCTTTTCATTTTTAGCTCATCTATTTTTTGAAAAAAAATTATGAGCTATTGTCATCACCTTGGCGTAGGCGTCCGATTAAGTTTTGCATTTACAGGGGTTTTTCTGTCTATTTTGGGAAAAGGAGTCTGACCAAATTGGGAATTTTTTATCGACACAATTGGCCATTTGGGGAAATTTTGCTTCGATTAAACAGCTCATTTGGGAAAAAATAGTGAATATATCATGCTTAAATAATTCAGTAGTTTAACAAATAAATTTGTTTTTATTTGTTATTTTGTCTTCTTTATATAAACAGATGCAATATTGGGCGTGTTCAACGTTTATTCAAGTACTGCATTTTTGTTTATTAGTTACAGTTACACTCTGAGATAAGAACTGAACAGTCAAAACCTTATAGCAGATATTTTTTACCAAAACAAACACTGGTTAGTCACACAAGTTATAAGACACTTCATTCTTTAAAGAAAAAAAAAATTTTTTTTTTTGGAAGTTGGGACTTTTTTTTAATATTTTGGTTTGGGATCGGGTCCGTTTGCTTTGGGAGTGCCTCCGTTTTCCGGAGGCGCAGACAGTGCTGAAAACCCCCTGATTTAGGTCCACTTTACTCATTAAGTATCAATGCTTTTGCATTCAAACTTGGTACACTTACTAACTATCAAGAGGGGACTGGGCAGGCAAAGTTAGATAACTCTGGCGTGCATTTTGACAGAATTATGTGCCCTTTTTATACTTAGAAAATTGAAAATTTGGTTAAGTTTTGTGTTTAGGTCCACTTTATTCCGTAAGTATCAAAGCTATTGCTTTCATACTTGCAACACTTATTAACTATCATAAGGGGACTGTGCAGGCAAAGTCATGCAACTCTGACTGGCATTCTGACGGAATTATGGGCCCTTTATACTTAGAAAATTGAAGATTTGGTTATGTGAATTTTGTGTTTAGATCCATTTTACTTCTAAAGTATCAAGGTTATTGATTCTAAACTTCAAATACTTTCATGCTATCATGAGGGTACTGTACCTGGCAAGTTGAATTTTACCTTGACCTTTGAATGACCTTGACTCTCAAGGTCAAATTATTTAATTTTGCTAAAATTGCCATAACTTCTTTATTTATGATTAGATTTGACTGATAATTTGACAAAACAACTCTTAACTGACATACCACAATAGACTCCCCCCACCTTATAAATGACCACCACACCCTTACACTATACCCCCCTCCCCCCCCCCACCACCACCCAGCCCATTTTATTTTTTATGTTCCCATTCACTATAGTGGGGGACATATGGATTTTCCCCTGTTGGTCTGTTTCTGCCAACTTTAACATTTTGCAATCACTTTTGCTATATTGAAGAAAGCTACTTCATATTTGGCATGTATGTGTTTTTCATGGAGCTGCACATTTTGAGTGGTACTTTCTGATAATGGGTTAAAATGAAAGTGAATATCTGTTAACAGTTGCACTGCATAAGCATGAAACAAATTGCCTGGATTATTTCATTTATTTTTCTTACACATACTGCTCTGATAGGGAATACATGTTATAAACATGACTTGCGAGTTTTTCACACCTTTATTGACATTACACAACAGATTAACACCAATGAGCTGTCGAAAGTCGTTTAACCTCTATGCCATTAAAATCTGTTAAATGGACGAATAAAGCAATTAAGCTGTGATCTTCGCCATCTTTGTACCATATTGCAGAATTTCCAATTTCAGATTTCCAGTTTGCGAAGTCATTTTTGCCAATTCCCAATGGGCAGAATATTTATTTATTAGGTTGTTTACGATGTATCCTTGTTTGAAGCTTTATTATTGCAATATTTCTGCCTAAATACATGTAATAAGAATTGTTGGGCCTCTTACAAGTAATAAACATCGTAGGGTCCCATATAAGAAATAAACATGTTTACACTAATTTTCGGGTCTCATATAAGTAATATTGTTGGGTCCCATATAAGAAATACTGTTGAGTCCCATATAAGAAGTATTATAAGAAATATTGTTGGGTCCTATATTAGAAGTATTGTTGGGTCCCATATACGAAACATTGTTGGGTCCCATGTATAATAAGCATTGTAAGAAATATTGTCAGGTACCATATAAGAAATATTGTTGGGTCCTATAAGAAGTATTGCTGGGTCCCATTTTAGAAACGGGTTTTTTACCTTCTATAACAGACGCCGAACTAGGCTGTTTGTTTCCCCTTTCTGGTCAAAAAAATTCCACCTAAAAAAAATATATATTTATTTTTAGCTCCATCTGGCCAGCGGGGCTTATGTCATGGTCCTGTGTCCGTCGTGTGTCCATGCGTGCGTTAACTTTTTCTTTAAACATCTTCTTCTTCTTCTTTTTACAGTTTTGAGCACGAACAGTCCGTTTTTCACGATTTAAAACGGCCGTTTTTGTAAATATTCACGGACATGAAAGGATTGTGAATTGGCCGTGTCAAAATTGTGAAATGTCCGTCCATGGCCAATCGCAAAGAAGGAAAAAAAGCCCTGAATCCACAACGAATACAATGACACAATACAACATAAAGCTAATTATGGCATGTTCACAGACATTCAAATATTTTGCAGAAATGCATTTGCCGTTGTTATACATTTTTATACACGTATAATATGTACGTAAAAACGACACCCTTCTATTACTCATCATATTAAGGGTTGCGGCATGTGGATATTGTCTTTAACATCTTGAATGGCAAAAAGGGATTTTTGTCCGTTAAATGAAGGATTTTTTGGCTGTTTTAAAGAATTTGAAGTATTATAAAATTGTTTATAAGTTTTTGTCACAGTGTATATGGGTTCCTCTACCCCTCCAGTGCACATATTACTCCTCGTCAAATTTTTCTTGGTCATACGTGCACTGTTTGGGTAGAGGAACCAATATACACTGTAAACAAAAAACTATAACTTATGATATACATAACAGCAAAACTTCAGTTGTAATGTCCAATATACTTTTCTGTAGATTTCAGTAAGACCCACCAATGGATAATAATATCAAGGCCCAACTGTTGACTATATACTTATATATATGTGGCGCGTTTCTGAAAAAGGCCCCTTTTGTGTGAACGTCAAATAACGGAGAAATGACGTTGTGAAGATATGCATTATTTTCCGACGTTTAAAAATTATTTTAGACAAACATCACACAAATTTAATCACTATGCTAATTCATTTAATTTAGAACGTGTAACAATACAAATTGGCCATATTACATGTATAGTAGTAAACAACGGACAAAACTTCTTGCAAAATTATATCGTCAAAATAGTTGCATTGATATAAAAACATTTTTAGAGTTCACACAGCATCTCTTCAAAATTATAGGTTTGAACAAGTTTTCATTTGATCATATAAAACGTGTACATTATCTGAACAGGAAAAGAACGAACTTTAAGAACATTTTAAAAACTCAATTTATTTTTGTCACATTCATATGGCCTTTTTTTCTGAACCATGTCACGTAAACATAATAGCAAAACCTTCTGTTATCCAAGCCAATATATATTTTCTATAGATTTCAGCAAGACCCACCAATGGATAATAGACATACAAGACCCCACTGTTGACATTATATGTTTACAGTCATTGAGGCAACTGTTGAAGACACCCACAGTCTAGAATCTATACAGGAGTCAGAGCCTCTCATGATACAACATGCCAGTGTTGACTGTGCTGATCATATGCAATCTACAGGTTTCACTTTGGTTCTTTCAGAGTCCATGTCAACTGCTGACAGTGAAGAGCCAGGCAGTCTGACCCATGATAGGAGGGAGCCAAGTGAAGAGCCAGCCAGTCTGACCCATGATAGGAGGGAGCCAAGTGAAGAGCCAGCCAGTCTGACCCATGGTATTTCTGTTATCTGTTGGGCCTCTTACAAGTAATAAACATCGTAGGGTCCCATATAAGAAATAAACATGTTTACACTAATTTTCGGGTCTCATATAAGTAATATTGTTGGGTCCCATATAAGAAATACTGTTGAGTCTCATATAAGAAGTATTGTAAGAAATATTGTCTGGTACCATATAAGACATTCTTCAAAAGTTCCAAGGTTACTTTGTCATGGCGATTTGCCAATCATTGGTTCAGCATTTCTTACTTGCTGTCAATATACCTTGAGCGACCATTGCAGTCCTTTTGTTTACTTTAGTCTTTGATACATAGATTTGTTATTTTATATTAAACTTTGCTGTTAAATCAAGAAATTGTTGTGTTGTTTTATATGTATGTATTTTTTATTTTACAAACTGGTACAATCGTTCACAATTACTTCTAAAGTCTAGTTGTGCAAATATGGGATTGCTTAAGCCATTTAAGAATTATGGTCTTTGTTTCATATCCCTGTACAGATGAGATATTGTGACCTGAAGGTTTCTTTATTATGGCACAATATTTATTTAGACTTTCAGCAATTATACTACATTCTCTTCCAGTTTAATGGCATACATACATACATGTATACTTCGGCTTTTATACAGAAATAAGTAATTATGTTGAATTTGCTTGCCATCAATTTGTGAATAAATTATAATAAAAACTTTTATGGAGACCTTTGATTTTGGCAGCTTTTGTATGACAGAAAATGGTTATCTGTGAGAACCCAATAATTGATTTTAAATTGTTAGACCCAATTGTTATATTTAACATAAATTTTGGCATATATACAGGAAGTAGCTATTTTCAAAATGGCGGATCATGTAAATACCAAACCACGTGTTGGCTTTTTCAGAATTAAACATTACAAAATTTTTGACTCTGTAAATGCATGGTGTGATTACAAGAATTTGGAGCACCATAATGACTACAACTATACAGATAAAAGCTTTCTTGTGTACATCTTTTCTGTAGAAGATGCAAAACAAATTTGTTAAATTGGCAGCAAACTGGAATGATGACTGCATATTTGTGAATATAATCAAGAATTAACATGCTTTATAGATTCTTGACATGACTCATGGTGAACTAAAATTGCTTGCAAAGCATCTGGGACATGATGTGAAGACCCACAAGGAATATTATCAGTTGTCTTCCAGTACCATGGAACTCTCAAAGGTATATATTTCATATAAAATCTTTAAATTTTCCATACACAGATATTTGAAAAACTAAATGCTATATTGTAACTAAGAGGGCTAAAAGAAAGAATAATTTAACAGGCAGCCACAGTAAGACCATATCTGATGTTGACTTTGACTAGTATGCTTTGCATTAATGGCTTTTTATGCCCCCTGGATCGAATGAACGGGGGTATATTGTTTTTGGCTTGTCTTTCTTTGTATGTGTGTGCGTGTCAAGGTGTGTGTGTGTGTACAAAACTTTTACCAAAACTTAAACGTTTGATCATAACTTTTGAAATATTGAAAACAGCAACTTGATATTTGGATTACATGCGTATCTCATGGACCTGCACATTTTGAGTGGTGAAAGGTCAATGTCATCCTTCAAGGTCAAAGGTCAAATAAAAAAAGCGGCACAGTAGGGGCATTGTGTTTCTTACAAACACATCTCTTGTTGTGAGTGTGTTTTGTGCTACAAACCAATGTCCATGCCAAGGTGGAAACTCTCCAGTTCATGTTATTGTTGTTTTGTCTATTTAGCCCTCATTGTCATACTGTTTAGTGTTGTCTGCTAATTTGTTGCCATTGTTGACTATTTTATATTATTGTGGCTTTTCTTCATTTATTCAATGGGAATTTTGGTCACTGACCAGCTTTTCATTAATTAAGTTCTTTTACCGAAATGGTATCAAAAAATGCAATATCTAAAGGCAGTACATCACACAAGCTAGCATTAATATAAAGCGTAATTATACCCACTTACCTATGTGTAATGGGGGCTATATAAAAGTCACTTTGTCGGTCTGTCCCGAAATTTCATCCGATCTTCACCAAACTTGGTCACAAGTTGTATCTAGATGATGTCTAGGTCAAGTTTGAATATGGGTCATGCCTGGTAAAAAAACTAGGTCACAAGGTCACTTAGTGCTTTTAACACAAAGTTTGTCTGGACCATAACTATTTCATTTATTGTTAGATTTTTAATTGACTTGGTTTCGATTTGTTCACCATCATGGGACCGTGTGTCGCGCGAAAGAATTGCGTCGATATCTCCAAGAACTTAGATCAAGGTCACTTTTGGAGTTCAAGGGTAAAATGCTTGTCCGGGCCATAACTTTTGTCATTTCATTGTGAGATTTTAAAATCATTTGGAACATTTGTTAACCATCATTGGAGGGTGTGTCGCGCAAAGAATTTCATCTTGTCCGGGCAATAACTGTGTTGTTCTTTTGAGATTTTAAATCAGTTGGAACATTTCACCATCATTGGAAGGTGTGTTGTGCGAAAGAATTACGTCGATATCTCCAAGGTCAAGGTCACACTTTGAGTTCAAATGTCAAAAATGGCCATAAATGAGCTTTTCTGGGCCATAACTATGTAGTTCATTGTGAGATTTAAAAATCATTGGCACATTTGTTCACTGTCATATGACTTGTGTGTCACGTGAAAGAGTTACGTCAATATCTCGAAGGTCAAGGTCACACTTTGTTCAAAGGTAAAAGAAGGCCATAACTATGTTGTTCATTGTGAGATTTTAAAATCATGTGTTCACCGTTATGGATGGTGTGTGGCAGGAAAGAATTATGTCGATATCTCCAAGGTCAAGGTCATGCTTTAAGTTCAAAGGTCAAAATGGCCATAAATGATAATGGCATAATAATTCTTAAAAATAGCCATTAATAGATTCTCTTGTGTGGATGGGGCACGTGGGGGTATAGGTCACGTCTGTGACAAAGCTCTAGTTTCTTTAAGTGTTGTGGCAGATAATTGAGATTATATTATTTGTAGGGCTGTGTAATTTACAAATATGGTACTGTGCAGACTTTCACAAGCTGTCAACAAAATAGCATATGGCAACGTTTGTGTTCCAATTATATTGATATTGAAATAAAAAGTGAGGTCAGGGAACTATGGATTGCTACTGTTGTTATGATGGAAGTATTGTTGACACTGGAATATTATGGTCTTCTTGAAATTTTATAGGTTGCCCTGATGTTGTATGCTGTTGAAAATGGTTAAAGTCAATGAGTGGAAGGGAAGGCCGATGAAGGACATAGTAGTAGAAGGTTTGATTATAAGAATTTTATTAATATAATTCATTTTACTGAATTGGGATGGAGAATTTTTGTACTTTCTCTCCTATGGCTGTCAGTAAATTCGACTGAATGATCATTCTTCAGAACAAAACAGAGCGCTTGAGAACAGACAAACGATGTAAAACATTGTTTGAAAGGCGGGGCCCTTGTTTTTGGCCACGTTAATTCAATAAGTCTAAAATTTACGTGGTAAAAATAGGCAAACCTATTTTATGTGCCTTGAAAATTGTTTATCCTCTTAAAGAAATGCTAATGCAACAAAATACTTTTTAACAACCTTGAAGTATTGAAAATATTTACTGTCGTATCAAGAGTGACTTCTGGTTATTTTTTTCTAAATAGTTATTTCTAAATAAAAAATCATTTTTTTACAGATTTACCTCTTCCAATTGAAGACGAAGATGGCCATCAAGAAGGTAAAATAGTTATTTATACCCATGATAGATCATTGGCCACTGTTCATTTGTATTATGAAAGTGGTCCATAACAGAGTCATTGTTATGTGTAGCCCATTAAAAAAAAAAGGGAGTATAGGAATACCTTTAGATTTGGACCTTATGAAATAGTTTATATGCTCAATTAGACATTTACTGTTTCTGAGTATTTTAATGATTTAAAGGATAAATAACTTACTTGCAAGTATGAAGATTTTCTGATTTTAAATTGTAAGCAGGTCTTATAACATATTTTAGTGGGGGATATGTTGTGTTGTTATTTTGTGTGCATTCTCATACCTTATACCGAAAGCATAAAAAAACACGTTTAGAAGTGCTTTTGGAAACAAAACATTTCCTTTGGTATTTCTATTATCATATAATAAAGGCCCACCCTATTGATGATAAAGACATGACCCAACTGTAGACTATATATTCTAGTACAATTTTCTGTTGTCCAAGCCAATATATATTTATGCCACCCTTCGAAGAAGAGGGGGTATTTTGCTTTGCACATGTCGGTCGGTCTGTCGGTCGGTTCGTCCACCAGGTGGTTTCCGATGATAACTCAAGAACGCTTTGGGCTAGGATCATGAAACTTCATAGGTACATTGATCATGACTTGCAGATGACCCCTATTGATTTTGAGGTCACTAGGTCAAAGGTCAAGGTCACAGTGACCCGAAATAGTAAAATGGTTCGGGATGATAACTCAAGAACGCATACGCCTAGGATCATGAAACTTCATGGGTAGATTGATCATGACTCGCAGATGACCCCTATAGATTTTGAGGTCAAAGGTCAAGGTCACGGTGACCCAAAATAGTAAAATGGTTTCCGGATGATAACTCAAGAACGCCATACGGCTAGGATCATGAAACTTCATTGGGTAGATTGATCATTACTCGCCAGATGACCCCTATTGATTTTGAGGTCACTAGGTCAAAGGTCAAGGTCACGGTGACCCGAAATAGTAAAATGGTTTTCGGATTGATAACTCAAGAAAGCATATGCCTAGGATCATGAAACTTCATAGGTAGATTGATCATGACTCGCAGATGACCCCTATTGATTTTGAGGTCACAAGGTCAATGGTCACAGTGACCCGAAATAGTCAAATGATTTTCGAATGATAACTCAAGAACGCTTTTGCCTAGGATCATGACACTTCATAGGTACATTGATCGTGACTTGCAGATGACCCCTATTGATTTTCAGGTCACTAGGTCAAAGGTCGAGGTCACAGTGACAAAGTCGTATTCACACAATGGCTGCCAGTACAACGGACAGCCCATATGTGGGGGCATGCATGTGTTTTACAAACAGCCCTTGTTTCTATAGATTTCAGCAAGACCCACCAATTGGATAA